>NW_024081938.1:0-127597 GCF_003009895.1 Hyaena hyaena
TCCCATAGCTTCTTTCCTTCTTTGCATCAAGATGTGTTTCATATGTCCAACAGAGACCTAGGGTCCTCAGGTGAGGATTTGACACTTAAAATAGCTCTTCTCACAAATATATTTGGTAACTTACAGTATACTCCTTTTAAATCTAATAAAATCATAGTGATGATGATAATAGTTACTCTTGATGGGATGCAACACTGAATAGATAGTAGACACAAGTGTAAATGTTTTACTTTTATCATCTCATTTTTGTTTTCAGATATCTTACTGATTAATTATTTATCTATATTATGAATGAAGACATTGAAGTTCAGAAAAGTGGAACAATTAACCAAAGGTCTACTGCATAGTTATTGTTTGAAATTAGAGGCATGTAAATCTAAAACAATACATTTAACCTACAACATTATAGAAGACCCCAATGACTAGCTAGCCCCTACGTCATGCAAACAATTCCCTTTTCCTTCTCCCCTACTAGAGCCATAGAGATTTGCCAGGCTGCCTTCAGGCAGCCGGTCATTTGAAAATTTTATTATTTTTAATAGAATAATTTAAGAAGAAAAGCATTCATATGGTTTCAAAATAAAAATATGTATATATATGAATATATTTCCAAAAAGAAATCTCCTTCCTTATTCACCTGTTTCCCACATGCCCATCAATATTCTCTTTAATTCTTGTGTACCCTTCTAATTTTTATGCACATACAAGAAAATATAAACATATATTCTTATTCTTCCTTTCTTATACAAAAAGCATCATATATGTAATATTTACCACTTTCTTTTTTTCCTGTGAAAAATCCCAAAGCTATGAAAATATGGATGACAGTACAGTTATCACCCACATACTGTTCCTTGGATTGATCAATTGTTTTGTGCAAGATTTAAAATAGCCGTGAGTAGCGTTACTATTAATAACACTTCCAAAACCATGTATTAGAACACAAAAGGAAGTAATAAAAAGAGTGATTCAAAAACAAAGAAATATTTCCAGGTTATGAAATAATTAACTGCATTCCTATTATCTGGAGGCAAAATTCATCATTTTATTAAATGTTCATGGGTGTACCTAAGTTCTACCACTGGTCAAACACATACCATGTTTCTAGCCAGTGTTTATTCTAATATCTGTAGCAGCACATCACAGAATCTTTCAAGATATCACCCCTACCTTGAGGAAAGTTACAGAACCATTCCCTGGGCCTGAACAGTATTTGTGTGATGCGTGGCCCTCTGAATGTTGGGACCTAGGGAAGAGACTCTTCTTTCCTGGAGTTAAAGGCCACACTGAGTTTGAGAAAGGATAACGATGATTTTTTTCTCTAAAAAAGCTTCTGTTCAGAAAAGAAGGGGTAATGCTTCTAATGTAAAAAAATCAGAACAAGTCAAATTGAAGCAAAAAAAAAAAAAAAAAAAAAAAAAAGAAAAAGTGGAAAAAAAGGAACTTAATTGAATTAATTGACCAAAAAAACCCAGTTTGCAAATCAAAAATCAGAGAGCATGTTTTTAAAAAGAAAAGAGANGAGTTTGAGAAAGGATAACGATGATTTTTTTCTCTAAAAAAGCTTCTGTTCAGAAAAGAAGAAAAAAAAAAAAAAAAAAAAAAAAAAAAAAAAAAAAAAAATTGAAGCAAAAAAAAAAAAAAAAAAAAAACAATGACAAAGTGGAAAAAAAGGAACTTAATTGAATTAATTGACCAAAAAAACCCAGTTTGCAAATCAAAAATCAGAGAGCATGTTTTTAAAAAGAAAAGAGATGTTTTAACAATAAAAAAAAGAGTTAATGAATTATGTATAATGATATAAACTAATGAGCACAATAATGGAACCATCAACAACTTTTAATCTACATGAATTAATATGCTTTTTTGTTCCTAATTTCTCTACATCACATAGCAGATATTAATACATCAATAACTTCAAAATTGGAAGAAATACAGTATCATCCAGGGCTCTCTAGAGAAACAGAATAGGATATATACATATAGTATATAAATTTATTTTAAGAAAATGGCTCATACAATTATGGAATCTGGCATATCTAAAATCTGCAGAGTGGCCCAGCAGGTTGGACACCAGAGATGAGCCATGCTATAGTTCAAGTCCAAAGGCCATCAGCTGGAAGAATTCCTTCTTGCTCCAGGGAGATCAGTCTATGCTCTCTTAAGGCCTTTGATTTTTGGATGAAGCCCACTCACATTATACAGAACTATCTGCTTTATTCAAAGTCCACTACCTCAAATGTCAGTCTCATCTGAAAACATTCTGTGGAAGCATCCAGAATATTTGACCACATCTGGATAACACTGCTCAGCCAAATTACCCCATAAAATTAGTGCTCACAAACACAATGTGACCCGTGTCCATTTATTGTTTATATGTATAAATAATAAACATTATGTGAAAATCAAAATATGCATGGCTTATAACTTGTGATACTCTGTTGTCAAGTCATAAACATCATAGTTTCACCAAGATAACCCCACACACACATTTACATACATATGTTTTATTTTATGTGCCAACTTAGCAGTTAGTCTAGGTTATGGTGCCCACTTATTTGGTCAAACAACAGTCTAGATGTTGCTATAAAAGCATTTTCCACAGAAAAACGAGCCAGCTCCATGGGTTTAAGACCAGGGCCATCACATAAGAGCACATGCCCGGAGAGAACATGCTCTTGGAGATGAATGCTCTGGTGCTGCCATCTTGAAATTCTTAATAAGTTTATCTTGGAGTTTATCACGGCTAACACAGGGTATCCCCCCAGCACCTCTCTGTCTTTCTAGGATATATTATGGGACATGTACTGCCCCTGCCCCTGGCACCCAAGTCCTACTTGGCCTCCAGCTCCCCACATCTACCCAGTCACTCCTACCCACTGCCATTCCTAGCAGACGTCTGGTGTGGAGAGGGTACGGTTAGGCAGCATGCGCCATGTTATCTCAGGACAGAGCTGCCTGGCACCTTTATATATGAAGTGGCACATTTGGCAGGATCAAATCTTTCTATTTCTTTTGTTTTTCTTTTTAATTTTTTTAAGTTTATTTATTTATTTTGTTAGAGAGACAGAGAGACGTGTGGGGGAGGGGCAGAGAGAGAGGAGGAGAGAGAGAACCCGAAACAGTCAGTGCAGAGCCCAACTCCAGGCTCAAACCCATGCACCAAGAGATCATGACCTGAGCAGAAACCAAGAGTCCAATGCTTAACTGACTGAGTCACGCCAGCGTCCCTTTCCCCTATTTCTAATCTAGGTACCAAACATGGCCTAGTCAGAGACTGCAAACTTTTTTCATGTCACCCATCCAGCAAGAGTTGAGATAGAAAGCTTATGGAAGGACACATACCAGGCTTGACTTCCTCATCCTTACCTGTCATGGTACATCAGTCCAGTTCATTGGCTGTACACACAGGTATGATGCCAGCCTGAAGATGGGCCCCTTGTTACCTGCAAGGCTCTGCACTCTACTGGCCATAATCTCCATGTTGCACAGTGCAAAATTAAATAGCCAAAAATCACCATGACAAGTTAAGAGAGAGCCTGTGGAAGAAAGGAAAAAGCTTTATATTTCAGTACCCTTATCAGCAATGTCTTCCTGTTATTTGAACCAAAGGAACCACATTTCCATTTTGCACTTGGCACCACAAACTATTTATCTGGCCCTGAATTAAAAGGATTCTTTAAAAGTCACCAGCACCTCATCTTTTGTCAAACCCAACCAGAAATCATTTGTCATCAACTAATTCAGCCCCACAGCAGGATCTGACATGGCTGAGCCATTCCCATTCTTGAGAATCTTTTCTCCTTAATGCTCTTGTGTTGTGTTCAGGTTGTGTCCTGGTTGTGTGCAATCCATTCCGGCAGTTCCTCATCTGCATAACTCTTATGTGACATTGACCTGAACTTTAGTTTTAAGCTCTCTCTCTCTCTTTTTTCTTTTTTCTATAGACACCAATCTTCCAGGTTCAGCTCATCAACATCATATTCTCAAATACTATCTGTATGGTGATTGATTCTCTGCTTTACATATTCAAATATGACCCTTCCATTGAGCAGTCGAATTGACCTTTCTCCATGAATGTCTAATAAACATCTCAACTTCTTCTGTCCATAAATGTTCCCTTCCCTCAGCCTCAGACCTTCCCCACTGCATATAATGACAGCATTATCCACACAGTTGCACAAGACCTAAACTTGGCCTACTGAGCATTGTTACATGGTTATGAGTTGAGAAACCTGATTGAATTGGTTCTTAAGAAATTTAGTAATAGGAATCTAGGATTATTTGTGAAGAAACTGGGTAAAGAATAGGGAGATAAGTGCCCTTTTTACTTCAAAACCCTTCAAAACCATAGATGAGAAGGCAACTAATAACCCATGTCTGCCTACTACTGAGTATACAAAAGAGAATCAAATTTATTTAACTATTATTTATAGAAACTATATATATATATATATATATATATATATATCAGAGTTAAGGAGTTTATTAAAAATGTTTGAAGTCTCAGGGCACCTGGGTGGCTCAGTCGGTTAAGTGTCCAACTTCAGCTCACATCATGATTTCATGGTCTGTGGGTTTGAGCCCTAGGATTGGGCTCTGTGCTGACAGCTCAGAGCCTGGAGGCTGCTTTGGATCCTGTGTGCCTCTCTCTCTGCCCCTCCCCTGCTCACACTCTGTCTCTCTCAGAAATAAATAAATATTATTTTTTTAATGTTTAAAGTCTTTAATTTTTGAAAAATCTGAGCAATATCCAAAATGAGAGATAAGCATAATTACCCTTAAGTTTGATGTTTTTATACATTACATAAAAGTAATTGAATTTATTTTAAATTAATCATCGGTGAGACTACTTTAGTTCCTTTATTATAAAAAATTTGAGTCAGAATCATGCATTGATTGAGATAACAACTCAATAATGTCCAAAGCAAACAGATTTTAGGAATATTATGGAAATTAACTAAACATGTAATTATCTCAGCAATAATTTTTTGATTAAATTACTACTCATGAATTTGCCAAGTCATTATGAATCATTGAATTTTCAATCACTTGTGAAAATCTGTAGTCACTAGCAATTTTTCTTTTCATTTTTATTTTTTACAATGGTTATAATTTTAGGGATGTTATATAAATTTACTGCCCATAGCAAAAAATGAGGCAATGTGTATAAAACCAGTATGTAATTGAATCCATATTAGATCATTTGTTTATTTTACAAATATCGTACATGCTTAATATTTTCAGCATAAAACATTTTGATCAAGGACCAACAAAACATGATTGAAAATATTTTCATTATCTTGGTCATTTGCTTTTAACTGTGACTCCAAAATCATTAAAATGGTAATCATTTTGCTCAATGATTTAAAAACTCGTTGATAATAAGATAAGTCTGAAATTGCCTAGGGCCATCATCATATATATATATTGTCCTACCAATCTATTCAGAAAACCACTTAAATATTTCTGGAAATAAGACATAAAACTATACAGTAAAATAAGTAGTATTTTGTAAATCAATAATTTCTGCAGTCATTGAATTTCAGATCAATGGTCTCCTCTATGAGATTCAAAATCTATTTAGAAACTCAATCGTATCCACAGTCATCTATGAAAAACATGTATGTGTCTTTCTTCCTACTATTGCATAAATAAATATCTTCTGAGATAATTAATTCTACTGACAATTTGAAAAAAATAAGTTGATGGTAATATTAAAAAATTGGCTACTATCTTAAAATTTCACCATCTGTTTTAATTTCATATTACCCAGTACATTCCTTCAACACCATCCATACACAGCTATTGCTGTGCTGCAATAACATGTCCCATCCAAATGTGAGCTCATGAGAAACTCTGGCAGGCAGTGCACTCTTTTCTGAAAGCAGAAGCCTATATTCAGCGAGGGCTGATGTCAATGAGAATTAAAAATGTCTGTCAATGAACTCATGAAAAATGATACTTTTAGAGCTGCTATATATAATTTATAATATTAAGAAAAACTAAGAGCATAATTACCTATAGCAGATACTTTTGGTATCTCAATGTGATTCAACCATCTTGCAATTTTTAATGATTATTGAACACTACATTTCCCTCTCTAATCAGTTTCAGATGTGAATTAAGTCCTTCTAATTAGAAGCATTCTTGAGATATAAGGAAGGCAGAAGTGGGGTATAATTATCTCCAGCCATTCGTTATCAGAGAGATGAAAGTTTCCTATGGCAGCATTCTGATGTCATGTCCATTCCCCAGTTCCTTGTGTCAAGAGACAGTTGCAATTGTTCCAGCATTCTAATGTGACTCTCTAATCTCTGGCCAGTGGCTTTGGAAGTCCATGCTCTAACCTTATGAGTATGAGAGGTCATTGCACTATGGCTTTTGATGTTGACTTAGCTCCAGTGACAGCCTGAAAGCAAGTTGTTCCCCTAAAGAATTAGTTGTGACGTGATCACTCAAAAAAGCCCAGATTAGAGTCCTTCAAAGAATTATTTAAGTACTTAAGTCTGCTATTAAAATAGTTAGAGTAGGTTCTGTTTATTTTACTGAATTCTACTAATCAAACAATGAAAATGTGAAAATGACCAAACTATGGCTAAAAACATCATATTATATGTAATAGAGTGACCAAGGGGATCAGTTCAGTCCAGGCTGAGAGAACAGAAGCTGGAATGTGCATGGGGAAAAGCCAATACTACTTCATGACAATTGGGTATTAAAAAAAAAAAAGTCTAGGAAAGAGCATTTCTGAAATTAGGAAATATATGATGCCTATCTACATTACTGTGCATATAATGACCATCAGCATCATCAAACTAATAATGATGGTGGTTAAAATCCAGAACATAAATTCTATGTGGTGGACGAAAAATAATGAAATAAATGAATTTAGGAATTTTAATCTAGAATAAATTCTCCTAAAGTAATAGGATTCAAGGAGAAGACTCATCTCATGGAACACCCACAGCCAAGATCACCTCTCAGGCCAGACACCAACCCATATTCAAACATTTCTGATAAAAGTGTTTCTCTGAGTTTGACAGACAGAAATTCACATGTTCAGAGGCATTAAAAATGAGCTTCCAGTTGATAAGTAATCAGCACATAACCTATATTTAGCAGTAGTATTACTTTAAAAAAAACTCAGGGGGCACATGTAGAATAAATGGAACTTAATGGAAAGGAGATCAACATCAATGGAAGTCCACTGGGTTGATAACTACATTGCGTTGAAGGAAGATAGGTTGTGTTCAGGTGGCCAAGCCTCAGACTGTAGCAGGAAGAGATCTACCTCCTATCTTCCATCAGAATGCTGCCCATCAGCTTATATCTCTACTGACCCCTGGCATGCTGCAAGGGGTCATGGAAGTGCTGCTACATGAATGATAGCTCACTAAGATCATGACCGGCCACCAGGAGGTCAGCAGAGCTGACTAAACAAAAGTATACCTATGGCTACGCTGCAATACGCTCATGATGATGGTACACTGACACCTCTTTTTAGCTTTTAGGTTGTGTGTTATGGTTGTCACCAAAAGGGCACATGAAGAAAACTTGAGTGTTCTCCAAATTGATTAAAAATTGGGGCTGATACATGCATAGATCTCAAATAAGAAATGTTGTAGAATTAATAGGTATAAGTGTAAATGGCTGGAAGAGTAAAGGGGATTGCTTTAGGAGGAGAGGAAGCGTGTCAACTAGTGAGGAAATCTACTAACATCAGAACAGCTGCAAATATATATGGAAAGATTTATCAGAGATGCAATCTAACCCAAGTTATCTTAGGAATGATCAATATTAGTTAATGAGCTGTGACATTTACATGGAACTGTGTGTGCCCACATGTGGAAGGTTGTCAGTAAATCTCTGAGATTTCCTAGGCAAGTCTCAGCCAGTTTTCACATAAGCATCATAATGTATAATGTTGCTTCTGATATGATTGATATGAATTCCCTAAAGAGAGATCAGTCCACATAAGAGGACTTTCTGAGAAAAGAGGATATGGGAGAAAAGTCAGAGAAACTAAAGTAAATCTAAGTGGAATGACCTAAGTTGGCAAGCAGTATACAGAAGTATGTAGGTGTGAGATTATATTTAGCATTAATTGTCCTTAATATATTCTATTTCCAAATTTTTCAACCCTCATAAATTATAAAGCATTGAACCATAAGAACAGAAACATAAAATAACTATGACTTTAATCAGTAAGAAATGTATGATATATTCAGCAAAAAAATCAGAGATTGGTGATCCAGGGGCTGTTCAACAGTTTTCAAATATAACAACAAACTCTTCTTAACCTTTGATAGCAGGATGGCTGCTATATCTTTAGGTACCACAACTGTATCTGCAACCAAAAAGTAGGGAAGCCAGACCGGGTGGCAAAACCCCTGTCTCCATGGCTCATTTCTTTCATTAACAAAGAAACTATCTCCCAGAATCTCCCAGAAATACTGTCACAACATGGCTATCAGTCCCTCTTTGGCAGCAAGAAAGACTGGAAAAGAAATGATATGAGTTGACAGTTTTCCTGGTAAGATCTAGGCAAGGATGGACAAGGGTGTCTGCTACAATGATCGTGCATATACTGCTTTCATAAAATGAAAAGTTTAAATATCTCAAGTTCTCAAAAGTGTAAAGTTAATGTAACACACTGCATTAATAATGTAATGCTAATGTACACCCTTAGATATTTAATTTAAAAGGCAAAATCTTGCACATGTGTATGTAAGATCTATTTCCTGCAAGCAACTTTTCTCCAGAGTCACACTCCTCCATGCCTATCACAGTTAAACACTCATTTGAATGTGATGTTTATTAGTGCAACTCATTTGCTTTTATTTTTACTGTATGCCCTACACACCCAAACACTGTTGTGTATATGTGAATAATATATAGAGAAAAATATAAACAATTGTATATGCATATATCAACAAAATATAATAAAGCAGTAAGATACATTTGCTAGACACCAGATAGAAGAAACAAAACCATAAAGTCTGATAATGCCAATGGTTGGTGAAGACATGCAGAAACAGGAATATACATTTGCTTCTGTTTTGATCATAAAATGGTACAATTACTTGAAAGAACTATTTGCCATTATCGATTGAACATGTACACAAATCAAGTCCTATGATTCCAGTTCTGTGTATAGACACTAGGAAAACTTTTCCATATGAGCACTAGGAGAGATCAAGTAGAGAATTGACAAATAAGACATACCAATTTCACCATTTTGGAAGTGAACAAACAGCTATTGATATTTATAGACAAGTCTCACAAACTCAAGAGTGAACAGAAAAGCAATTGTCAACATATTCAATAGAATATGACATGTAAAGTTTAAATAAATGGAAATTAATATTATGCTTCCATAGAGAAAAAGCATAAAAAAGACATTATCTGAACTCTGTTGGGACAAATTAAGAGAACCATGATTAGTAAGAAGGAGCAGAAAATATTTTTTCCCCTAGCAAAGATACTTAGGAAAAGAATTTGGGAGATACGGGGGGAAATATTATCCCTGGGGCATCACTTGTGATTTATTCTAATAATAACCAACATTCAATATGGGGCATATTGATCAGAACACATATTAAATCCATAATGAAGCCTATAAGTCAGCAAGAAGAGAAAACACACCTGTGCACCGCACACACACACACACACACAGGTATATCCCTGTAATGTTATGTTAATTTACTGATTTCATTTAGTCAAAACTATAAGAAATAATCATGGCCCCTGAGAGCAAGAGGAAATGAAGGTTTTGTGTTTTTTTTGTGGTCATTACTAAGTGTAGATTCTTTAAAGAAAATTAATTTAAATTTTATTATGTTCTACTGTAAATTATTTTGGCCTTTATTTCAGTTATCCAATACTTGGTAACAAACATCTTCAAATAGTAAAGATTCAAAATAATAACTTTTTATGATTTTTTATTTTAACCAGATTCTGTTTTCCTATTTACACCAAGACTATAAAAGCAGTATCAATGCCCAGATTTCTCTGAGCTGATATCCTATCTCCAGCTAGTCATCAACCTAAAACTCATTTTCCCCACAATCTAAAAAAAGAAAAAAAGAAAAGTAATCTTTCTTGTTTTAGTTTTAGTGTTTACTAGTATTATCACTTTATACCTGGTCCCATATAAGAAAACATTCACAATATAAATTTTCTCCATTTTTTATTTCAAAAATGTAAAAGGATAAACCATTTCAGACCATTATGTGAATTATTCTGAGCCACAAATTTAATATTTTATGGAGAAAATTTGTTCTTCACATTTTATCCAAATAAGCAAGGTGTGCATTGATAGTCTCATCATATGGGAATCAGTTTTCTAGGTTGTCTCTTATCAGAAATATCCTTTCTCATTGCTTCACCAGGATCGATGTTGTTAATAGAGAGGATAATCTCTTTGATTTATTTGCTCCTCAATCCACTTTATAAGTATTGGAGAAGCTGGTCATATTTTGCTCAAGATGATACATTCAGTAATTAAAAATATAATTTACCTGAGGTGCCTGGGTGGCTCAGCCAGTTAATCATCCAACTACTGATTTCAGCTCAGTTCTTGTTCTCATAGTTCATGAGTTCAAGCCCCACGTCATGCTATCAGCGCAGAGCCTGCTTGGGACTCTCTCTCCCTCTCTCCCTGCCACTCCTTTGCTCTCTCTCGCTCGTTCTCCCTCTCACTCTGCCCCTCTCCTGCTTGTTCTCTCTCTCATTCAAATTAGATAACCATATAAAACATATATCCATTATCCTGATCATTAGAGTTTGTGTTAATATTTGCTATCAAAGATACATTTTCCATTTATTTTCTTTTGCTCAGCTCTAAAAGGAAGGTAATACAGCAATACTATTTAGAAAATTCCATTTATACCATGGAATTAATATATCTTTTACCAACACCAGGGAGCTATGATGACCAATAAAATTAGAATAGAAGGGATAGGCTGTGCTTTGGGGTCTATGCATAGTGGGGGAAAGTAGTAGCCAAAGAAAACCCAAGAACAGATCAAAGATGGGAGCAAGAATCATAGAAGTCACTCAGAAAGCAGACTGCAAAACAAAGACCAGGAAGAGTATGTCAAATTCTCTTCATCTCCATGGTTACTTAAAATGTGATTGGGCTGCCCAGGCTGAGACCAACAGCCCCAAGCCTCTGTTAGAATGTTTGCTTCTCCTTAAGGTTGTATGTCTGAATGATTTCACAGAAAAACCCTACACATCCCGAGCAGTATTTGAAATATACTAGGGATTTAATACCCATTTCTTTAATTAATTAGTTAAATTGGGGTTATTTTTTTTTTTTTTTTGCAATTTACAGTGTCTCACCTGTACCTAGACCACAGAAGATCAATGTCTTTCATATTTCATAGTCTAAAAGTCTTTGAAAGGACTTTTTAAAAGAATACCTATTTAAATATTATTAATATTACAGCCCTAATTGTTCAAAGCTTTCCAACGCAGTCCACTTTACTGTCCAAACCACAGGAGTAACCCCTTAAACCAGATTCCTTGTTTCTAGCAGTTACCAGTCTATAGGATTAAAAAGCCCCATACCATTTTGCTATGCATGGTACGCTGAGTTAAGTCTTATGCTAAAAGGGAAGCCAAGACTGGCAAGAGCCAATGGCAATATTGTCTACATAATGGTAATAATGCTATGCATATTTAAACACCAATATGTATGCAAGAGAGATAAAAGTATACCAAATAAGATTGTTTAGGGGTGATTTTAAAAGTTTCTCTCCAGATAAAATTCAAATTGTAAGACAAGTTCAAAATCTCTTAAATATCTACTCAGCATTTCAGTTCATCAGAAAACTACATTCTGGTTCCTTTTGAGAATGTCAGCAACAGTTATTGTATGTGATGGACTTAATACATCTCCTGCATCAGTCATAACTCTGTGACGAAAACGACTGGCTATTAATAGTATAACAGCGCATTTGTTTTCCACACTGCAGAATGATTAAAAAAATTACTATTGATAAGCAAATATCTTTTAATCATATTGAGACTTATTTTCCAGGTGAATTAAATGCTTATTATCTATTTTAGTTAATAACTTTTGGAAAGAGTTCTAGAGGTGAAAATCTTTCTCAACTACAACTGTTCTATTGGAATCTACTAAATTAGAATGTCCCCACAAAGAAAAAATTCAGATTCTTTGATACATCCATTTCCTTATTAAAATTTGGGATTACAAAGTGAATAAAAATTGCAGTTTCTGTTATTTCTACATGCATCCATCATTCAAAACTTCTAGCATTTTCCCATGACAATCAAGTAAATGCAGAAAAATCATTTCTATGAAAGTATGATTCAATGGTATGATTTTCAAAAGAAGTTCTGGAGAAGTAACTTTTTTAAATGTAGAAAACTGTGTTTTATGTCATGGTTGGCAGATAATTGTCCATGGACCAATCTGCTCCCACCCCCTGTCTACCACCACTTGGTTTCAATCATCCACCAGCTAAAAATGTGTTTTTTAAAAATATCTTGAATGATCAATAAGTACCTACAATAATGTCCTAAATTTGCCTCTTTGCCTGTAAAGTCTGTAGTATTGCTATTTGCTCTGTGAAAAATGCTGTCCATCTCTGCTCTGTGTATGTTGTATCCATTCCTAACCTAGTTATTAAAAATATCAACATATCTAACCTCAGTCTTTTTCCAAATGATAACAGGAGAGTTTCACTACCTAAGTTTTCAATAATCACAGAACTTGCCTTTGATCTATAATCTCATTTTGAAATTTAAGAGAGCATAGTAAGAAATTTTATATCAGTGTAATAATAATAACAATAGTATATTAAGTTCACTAAATTCATAAAGTTCAGTATATTTTCTCATACATATTCCAATATGCAAAACTGACAAAATCCATAAATCAACAGAGCTATCTCCATAAACCTATTTTATAGGTGGAATGGAAATTAGTCTCAAAGAGGTTAAGTGATTGACCTAGGGTTAGAAGTCTTATAATTAGGAGGGCTCTTCTGAAATACTCTTTTTACATAGATTCATGGTGCCTCTTCAAGTTAATCTGAACTCGTAGTTCATTTAATTAATTATGCAAGAAAAATAGTCATAAACTAGTTATGTATATAATAGTAAAGCCAAAAGATAATGGACATAATGCAATTAGCAGTGTTTTGTTGCAGTTAATGAATAAATCATAACAATCAGGTCACCTGGTAGACACCTTAGTAAAATGAATAAAAAAATCAACTATATAACATGCACTATAGAAGATAAAATAGATTAATGGATTAATTAAGCAAATGAAAAGTACCAATCTCAACTCTACCAATGAGAACAAAACCTTTAAATCAGTTACTTATTTGCATTAAATCTTGACAATTTTAACAATGTAATTTTTGCAACCATCTCTACAGTTACTAATAAATTCTATGTAAAATTTCAATTTCATTAAGCAAGCCAAAGTCAAATTAACAATTGATTTGTATTTCAATAGTAAGTATTTGCCTTACTTGATTCAAATGTTATTACAATTACATATCCATAAATTTAGAGAATTTACTTTTAATTTCATAGGAAAATGTAAAGGCATATCATAAGTCATAAAGAAAGGCATCATGTGGGAGTGAAAATGGGGTATTAAAGCTCACTGTTGTGAAATGACAGGGAAAATTAAAATACAAGTGATATGTGTTTTATTACAGTGCTAATTTAAGAGTTGAGTTAAGGCACAGCACATATTTAAGCTTTTTAAAGAATTAAGCTTATTTTTTTAAACATAGGATGATAGGCCTTTCAAGGCATTACTATGAATTCTTAATTTTACTTGGTGCTTATAACTGATGACTTGAAAATGGCTTTGAGTATATTTTTTTAGAATTTGATTATAATTTCAAAGTCTTAAATAACTGATTTTTTCCAGTTATCTTTGGAAATGGACAACTTGGTAGAAAACATAATTAACAGATGGCTAACATTTTCTTTAATAGTAGGTAAGTGATAGGACAATTATTTTCTTCCACTTATTTTAGAGGTCAGAGTTTGTAGGGTTTTTCCTTTTAGTTTCTAATTTCAAAAAAAAAAAATATAGTCCCCCACTTCCACCTAATTGGTTTTAATTCCTGCTATGTGTATAAAAGTAGATTGCATTTCCTTTTCAGGTACTTTGTAATCACCTCTTTGGTTATAGTTTTTTCAAAATTTTCTGTTCCATGGTAATCATCTTAATCTAATTTTTTTTGCAACGATGGTTTAATTATTCCCAAAAGACTAAAATTTAAATGTAACAAAAAATGACAGTTTTTTGTTGTCAATTTTGAATAAGAGTTTGTGGGGATGGAAGTGATTTCTTTTTATCTTAATCAATTTTTAAACTCCGTTTTCTTTGTCTGCATTCCAGAAGAGTGTTTTAAGATTATCCTTCACATTACTGATTATATTTTCTCCATTGTCCTTGTTATTCTTTACTTAAAGTGCTTTTTTCAATTTCTATTAGATTTCTACTTTTTTTTATATAATTGAACTTTGTCTCATCCAATTCCATTTTCGTCACTAGACTTTTCATGATATAATTATCTGTTTAGTGCTTTCCTAATTTTTAATTAACAAAAAGCAGAAGTCTTGAAATAAAGTTTTTATGTTTATTTTTCCAAAATATTGATGTCCTCTCAACTTGTAATAAACTGGTGAACAATCTTATTATAAGATCAAAGAGTGCCTGGGTGTCTCAGTCAGTTAAGTGACTTTGGCTCGGGTCACAATATCATTGGCTCTGAGTTGGAGCTCGGCATCAGGCTCTGTGCTAATTGCCCAGAGCATGGAACCTGCTTCAGATTCTGTGTGTGTGTCTCTCTCTCTGCCCCTCTCCTGCTCATGACTGTCTCTCTCTCAAAAATAAATAAATATTAAAATTTTTTAAGATCCATAATAATTCTTTTTATTTTTTCTTTTTAACTGTTCTGAGCAGGGAACACCATGTCCAGATCCAGTGTTGACCTGAAATTTTCCTTGTCCCTCTCCTCTGATGACCTAGTTTCACTTTCTTGTAGGTCTTGAGATGGAAAGCAAATTAATATCAACAACCTCCAAGTTAGCATTCTGTGGTTTCCAGTAGTAGTTATTTTATATGATTTGTCAGGAAGTGAAAGAAATACTTTCCTGATTCTGCTTCTTGCATGAAAAGTGAATTAAGGCTTCATTTTCTTAAAGTTTATTTATTTATTTTGACAGAGTGAAAGCGTGTAAATGGGGGAGGGGTAGAGAGAGAGAGAATACCCCAGAGTCCAATGCATGAGATCATGGCCTGAGCCAAAATCAAGAGTGGGATGCTAAACTGATTGAGCCACCAAAGCACCCGGGTGACTGGTAATACTTAGAATCATATGGAGTTGGGATACTTACATCAATATAGGATAAGGGCAGAGTCAGGGAAATGAGGAGCTATCTTTCCAAAACTATGTCTAATGCTTCAAGAAAAACTTGAATGTTAAATTTAGATCCAAGCACTCAAGCTCACAAACAGTTGGATGGAATTCCCAGTATCATCCTTCACACGGACTAGAAATCAATATATAGACTTCATTTTCTCTTGTTTGGTGGGCAAAATAATAGCATCTTTAATAAAATTCATTAAAATTTTATTAAATTTTAATTAAATTACTGATTTCCCTGGTAGATGATATAGCACAGTCTTAGGCTTTGTTTTGATACCTATCAATGGAAACAATAGACAACAGAGTCATACAAAACAATGGGGTCATAAACATTTCCTTGTTTGGAATGATTCTGAAAGCTGAACAAATACATCAAAAGTTTCTCACAAAACTTGGGTTCTAGTGGAGACTCTATGAGCCCAAGAAGAATATGCCAACGTGAGCAAAAAGGACTGCCAGCAGATCCATTTGGAAAGAAACAAAGCAAATGAATCAAAGTAAAGTATTCAGGAGTCTGGATGCCTGTATTCAATACTAATCCTGCTTTTCCTCATTTGTACTGCTCTGGGCATTTAGTCTAATCTCTTTTTGAGGATCAAAGGCTAAAGTACTCATAGCAGTGCTTCTCAGGTAGCACACATCCAACAAAGTATCTTCCCTTAAACAAAGGAACTGAAGATGTTCAGCAGGTTCTAAAAGAAATTGAAATGATGTCGTTTCATTGGCTGGGATGTTCAAGACTTCTTAGGTAGTATCCTTGGTGAAGATGTCCAAAGATAACTTTATTAATAAATAACCATGGGCTGAAATACATCTAAATATGCCATCTTTGTGGTGAGTCAAATCTGTGGAAGGTAGGGTAGTCTAAGCATGATATTAACAAATTATCTATACTATCTCTTGTATATGTTTTTGTTTCTGAACTAGGTGGGATGGAGCTACTACATAAAGTCAGAATCTGTTGTGAGTCTATGCTAAAAAACCAAAGCCCATGTAATTCTCATATATGAAGTAGAAGTAAACTTTGTCAAATCAGTCTCAGCCCTACTCTATTGATTACATCTGCCACCTTAAAGAGTTGCTTCTTCAAAGTACTTCTTAACATAATTATACTTCCAAAATATGCTAGCAAATCCAAACAGCTCATAAACTTCAAGTCTCTTTAATTACACCCAAAAAGCATTTGGCCCTAAAAACCCTAAGCAAGTATTGTTTTACATTTTGGGATATATGGATGATTATCATTTATTATTATTACTTTTTAATGTTTATTTATTTTTGAGAGAGAGAAAGACAGAGACAGAGACAGAGCATGAGCTGGGGAGGGGCAGAGAGAGAGAGGGAGATGCAGAATCTGAAGCAGGCTCCAGGTTCTGAGAGGTCAGCACAGAGCCCAATGTGGGACTCAAACCCAGAGACTATGAAATCATGACCTGAGTTAAAGTTGGACACTTAACCTACTGAGCCACCCAGGTGCCCCTGGATTATTATCATTTAAAAGATGTATTTATTTTTATAGTGCCAAATTCTGATGACTTAATCCTGTCATCTCTATGACCATTACAGGCTGCTCTTTAATATTAATAATCCATAGATTCAAAAAGTACTATTGATAGAACTTTCTGGAATAAATTTGGTATTCACTAGCCACATATTGTTCCTAAGTAATCAAAATATAGCTAGTATAACCGAGAATCTATATTTACATTTTATTATATAATCACAAGGCTAGTGCCAATGACTATGTTATTTTCCATATTTACTCTTTTCTTTGGCATTCCTATGTTAGTATATAGCATTTGTTGATTATTTTATTTTGATTCTACATTTTAAATACCTATTAAATTGTCACCTTACCTCTCATTATCACCTCCCTAATTTAGACCCTCCTAGTCTTTCATGGAAAAGTTTTTTCATAGGAATATTTTCATTGCTTAATATCTCAGGTTTCTTGATGGGATCTTGAAATGCTACAATGAAGATTCAGCAAACTTCAACTTTTATTTGAAGGCAGTGCAACTGTGCTTTTCTTCCTTTGTGTTCCCACTGCACTTTTTCCAGCTCTCCATTATCATACAGAATCTCTGTCTAGATATCTCACAAATTCCATTGTCTTATACTATATTGTAATCTCCTTGGAAACAAAATCTAGGAAAACCATGTATCAGACTGGTGCTAGTCATATAACAGGTTTTTAATAACTAGTTGAAGGATTAAATATGTTTCCATTTTAAAAAGATTATTTAAAGCATCAATACTTTAACCCAAAGAATTATATCACAGTGGAGAAATGCCAAGCGATAAAGTGTTTAGAAACCAATGTGAGTCATTCATACAGAGAAAAAGAATTTTAACAATCTAGGAAGATAATTTAGATTTGGAGACTCCTAAAGAAGGGAGAAAAATATGCCAGGTAAAGAAAAATTGTATGCATAAATGTATGAAGTATATTCTTTGATTTTATGTATTGAGTAATCAAAATGTTGTAATTATTTGTCATTTATTTTTAGACAAGAATTATTAGACATAAAAAGTTATTTTAATATAGTGTTGCTAATTTTTACCATCCTTTGAGTAAAATAAGCACACTTATGAAAACACTAAGAAGACTGCAGAAATATAGGTGAACTTTCTGTGAGAGATTAATTCTTTGTACTCTAATCATATCACTCATGACTCTGTCAAGGAACAGATTCTGGAAGCTCTGAACAACTTCGAGTTTCAGAGTGTCAGGAAGACTTCATCATAAGACACATGGATAGGAAAGAGAAATGTAAAGAAATGTTACAGATACAAAAGTAGTAGATATTTTGGTGTGGATCTTGAAAGATAGAGAATCGCTCAGTGTCTCTAGAAATATTTAAGAAACGTAAGACAGTCATAAAAATATCCCACTATACATTTGGCCAAGTAATTATATGTCCCATGTAATAATCCTAAATTTAAAAAAAATAGTCTAGATAAAATCTGATATAAATAAAATATTTGTTATCCAGTTATTACATAGGAAATAAGTATAAATATCCAACATTTCTAACATAAAGAGTAGCAATTAATTTATAATAAATGTCTGATGTTTGTATTTTTTAGTGCTTCTAGAAAACTCATTTCTGATGACTAATTTTTCTCTGTCTTCCAATGTCACACTTAAGTATAATAAAGATTTACTAAATGCTTCTTTATTTTTTTTGAGAGAGAGAGGGAGAGTGCACACATGCATGTGTATACAGCTGTATGTGTGAACAGGGGAGGAGCAGAGGAAGAGGGAGAAAGAGAATCTTAAGCAGTCTCCACACCCAGTGATGCGGGACTCAATCTCACACCATGAGGTCATGACCTAAGCCAAAATCAAGAGTCCTATGATTAACCGACTGAATCACCCAGGCACACCAATAAATGATTTTTGGTATCATAACAATGTTTATATGATCAAGGAAAATAAAATATCCTTACTAAATTTAACCATATATTTAATAGGACCATATTTATATAAAACAAGTTCACCAAAAAACTATATATCAAAGTAGTTTGAAATAAATACACCAACACATGGTTTTTGTCATTGGGGTAACAAGAACACATTTGGGCTTTGATTCTTCTAATGCGTTTTTATTAGTTCTAAAATATTGTATAGTGAAGAGAAGTCAACGTATCTTGAAAACATAAACTACAGTCAAATTGGTTATTATGTAGTAGAAGAAACCCAACCAGTGCCACAATTTTGCCTATAATCTAATCTTCAAAAGAATTTGTAAAGCTTCAATTTCCATCAAAGACAAAAAGAGAGAAGATAAATTTTTCAGATGTCTTAAGACTTGTTTGAGTTCAGATGTAAATTTCTTGAAATTTTTCTTTTCCAAGTTGCTCCAGCCTACTGTATATAGTACATGACTTCAAAATTATTGAAAATCATTTAACAGATAGCACAGGATCTCTCATAAAACTCTTAAAACTTATATATCAAAAAGGATCTGAGAGAGTATTTTAAGCTTTTATAATGCTGCCTTTGCATTTCAGGGTGCAGGTCCAAGTTCTCTCCCACCTTCAGTGACATGCGAGAAGGCAAAGGGAAGCATTGAAGCTTCACAGAGGGCAAAGTATCCAAAATTGGCCATTTATTCCTCTTCTTCCTTTCCTCCTTACTTCTCCTAGTTTGGTCTTAGTTTCTTCTACCTACAATTACACATTTTTTATTCAAATTCAAAGGGGTTGTGGTGTATATACCTTAAGGTGATCCCTAATATAAATTACAGCTTTGTATAATTCCCTCTCCTTGAATAAGGGCAGGTCCTATGAACCACTTCTAACCAATGTATAATGGTAAAAAGGAAGGAATTTGCAGATGTAATTAAAGTGTCTAGTCGGTTGACACTGGTTCATCAAGAGAGTTTGCCAGTGGATAACCTGACCTAATCAGGTAATCCTGTTATAAAAGGACCGAGTCCTTGCCTCTAGTTAGAAAACCAACAGAAACAATCTCTCTCCATTTGTCTTTAAAGAAGCTAGAACTCTAAAGCTAAACCAGATGAATTCTGCCAACCACCTGAAGGGCTTAGAAGCAAGTCCTTCCCTAGACAAGTCTCCAGATGAGACTAAAACCCAGCCAACACTTTGATTTCAACATTGTGAGCTCTTGAGCAGAGAAATGAACTTAGACAGCCCAGACTTCTGACCTACAGAAAATGAGATAAGAAACGAGAATTGTTTCAAGCCACTAAGTTCGGTGATTTATTGCACAGCACAGACCATTATCAGAAGGATGAACTGGTTATATACATATCTTTGAAGTAATGTTTTAAAAGCTATATTTGTATTCTCATCCCACAAATATAAAGGCATTCTGAACACATTCAATACATTGAATCCTTACAACAACCCCAGCAGAGAAGTATTAGTATTTTTGTTACTTGCTTTCTTGTTTGAGAAACTGGCATTTACTGAGTTCAGAAACATAGCTCCAGAGACTGTGGCTGATACAGGCTTAGGACCCAGGTCTGTCTTATTTGAGAGCTTATTTCTTGCTTATTTCCCTTCACTGATGTTCGCTCAATGAATGGTATAGGTGATACAATGCTAGTGTGTCTGCAGATGGAATTAATTACACGGTTAAGAATATCTGGCATATAGAATCCAACTTGACAATAAACTATGAGAGAAAAAAATATAGTGTTCTCTTAAAAAAAAAAAGAGTATCTGGCATAGATAGGGGTTAGCTTTGTTTTTTGTCTTTTGTTTCCATTATACCTTTGGAAGATAATTTCGAGCTGCATATAGATTAAGAGAAAATGAACTCCTAATGGAAAAATGTTACTGATGTAAATGTTTCGGGGACAGAATAAGACAAACAAGGCTGTGGGTCTAGCTTAACAGGCAAAGATGTTTGCATTCAAGCTGTCAGTATGCCTTTCAGAAACTGAATTGCTAAGTATAGTGCAGAACTGGGGCACTGTTTAGAATACAGCGCAGAAGAATATTCCATGAGTTATCATAAGTTAAATCACTATTTCTAATGATAAGAAGAGATCAGTTGGGATGACCCAAATAAGTTCTCTGAGAAAAGGTCTATGCCTTAACTGTGCTACTGTGATTAACGGTTCTTGCTTTACTCCAGCATAGCTCTCTCATTAAGGAGATGAAAGAGAGGCACGTAAGGATTATGTAAGGTGAAAAATCGAATGCAGTTTGTTTTTCATCAGCTTTTAGAGCTTGCAAATCACTATTCAAGTTGCACGGCTCTTAGAAAAAAATAATAAAACTGGAATATCAGGTGTGTTGTGACAGAGTAATATATCCCGAACACATTGTGATTTATCCTGTGGAAATCATCACAGAAGAAAAAGAACTGAATTGAGGCAGAGGCATTGGTACTAAATGGAAGAAAGTAAATACGTATTTTTAGTCTTGGTTCTCCTTAGCGAAAATGTGCCAGTGTAAAGTAATGACAAAGTTGGAATTATATTAGTTGTTCTTCCTACCTTCTAAGAATTTAGTATGGCTCAAATGAGACTGTAAGTTAAAATATTTTAAATAGTATACAGGAGTATATAAATGTAAGAAATTATTGTTATCAAATTAGAAATTCATCCTACTGTTTTCTTCTCCCAAATATATCTGAAATAATAAAAATCACCTATTTCTTTTCATTGGAATGATAACCATAGATTTTGCTGTGGATGGCTCACTAGAGCATTTTATGGATAAAGTCCCCTCTGTACTCTCCAGTTTTATTCAAATCTTAAAATCAATAAATGTACCATTTAGTTTATCACCTAAAATTTCTTGTGTGATAATTAGGTATATGTGGTTGCTGTTTCCTCCTATAAATTATAGAAAATTTTCAAGTATTGAAAATTTTATGTTATGAAGGTATGATAAAATAAGTGACCAATGCTGTTATGATTGTGATTTGTGGAACAATAAATAAAGGAAACTAGTAATGCCCTAAAAATGGGCATGGCCATTGTAATTTGAAAGGGAGTTAGCAGGAACAGGCCATGAAAAGTGTAGTACAGAAGTTTACATGCTTTGACATCATTCCTTCAACCGTGAGATCTATTCACATTGGCTATTGTTTGTGTCCACCTGACATTCTCAAAAAAATACACAGACGAATTCATATGTCCCCATTATTAAAAAAAAAAAAAAAAAAAAACAAGCATAGAAATAGAATCAACACTATTTCCAGACAGCAGCAAAAGTTTTAGTTTCTCCAAATATAAATGACATTGCCTGTCCCTTCCATTTTGTCAGTACACAGCATCGGGTCATCCAGCATCTCCACTCTATATTTTAATTTACTGGAAAAGATTAATGAGCATTTTTTTTACCTGACCCATGACAGGTTGCTCCTGACTAACTCCATCTGTCTCTCCATTCATCTTTTGTAACCTTTGTGTTTTTGTTCTGTTGATTTCAGAGTTTACTTCACACAGAACAAATCTTTTTCCTTTTTTTTCCAAGCTCAACATTCCATCTTTTGATCAAGATAGAGTACCTTGATTTCTGCTTTACAGAGAGTAAGAACATCAAGCAAGAACTATCCAATTTGCCATCTTCTCTATCTTTAATCTACCTCTTTAAACTCATGAGCTCACACAGTATTCCAGTCATGTCTTTGTTACTTTTCAGGCCTAATCTTTCCTCTATTGACCTTTCTCCTTCAATTATGCTCCTACCAGCATCTTCAGCCTCTCCTCCTCCCTCAGCTCTTTTATTCGCCCTAAAGTTAGATTTGCCTCACTTCTATTTATGGGGGGAAAAAAACCCTAGAGATTTTAGTTCAAAGTATCATCTAAATAAGCTCTATCCCTATTCCCTTTTACAGAAAACAGAAATAGAAAAATCCAACAATTTTGAAAACTAACTCTGATAGTCAACCAGTTTCCCAATATATAAGTATTTTCACTGACCATGTGATATATAAAGCTTAATCAAGCCTCAATTTTGATAGCACATGTATGCTTCACCCCCTAAAAGACAAAAATTCTCCTGCTTTTCAAGAAGATGGAGAGATGCTACATGCCTCTGCAGCATCCCCTGGCTGCTGATAATGGTGGAAGGAAATCTTGTGGCAATATATTCTTGATATTTTAATGTATGTGACTGTGTGTGTTTATATTTTCTGGACATTTGTTCAGAATGACAGAAAATGGAAGGTAATTCTAAATGGAAAGATCCTTCCCTACATACAGTGATTGATACATAATGGAATTGGGCCATGAACCTTTCTAATATCTGAAAATCTGATTTTCTATGAACATATAAGTGTCCATCAAAAAGGACCAAGAACAAAGTACAGCCATAATTAAATTATCAACATATCACTTCTATCATGCCTTTTCCCCATTGTCAATTCCTTTAATTCAGTATTTAATATGTTTTGGCTATTGGCTTCTTTGAGAACTACGGATAAGGCCCTTGATAATGTCATTTGCTTCATCTTAGGTCTCCCTTTTCCCAACATCTATCCGTACTATCCTCAATTTTACCCATAACTATATGAAAGACTAGCAATATGTCAAGTAGCTTTAGCACAGTACCTTGAAAACAGTAGTTTTTCAAAATATGTAAGCTGTATCCATTTATACTCGTTCTTACTGATCGTAAGGTGTTTACCTATTGGATGATCTTTATGACTGATACTAACCTATCCTGAATACCAAGTACCTTCCCTAAGCTCATTTAAAACCTACTAGTTGTGAGTAAGTAAGCATAACCCTTTCTATCTCTCTAGCATGGTTTGCAGTTGTTATTCTCCGTGCTATGTTTTATATTGATAAATACAAGTAGTGGAAAAATCTGGCTAAATATGATGCCAGTAAGGATAATAGTTGACTTTCTTAATCAATAATCCACATAGAAGGAACCCTTTAGAGTTGGAATATTCAGTTGTTCAAAATATTTGCAATCACCTAACGTTTTCCTCCTTTTCTTCTTCTTATTAGAGTTTTTACACTTTATAAGCTTTACTCTTAATATAAGAGCTTTTTGAGGTTCTTGGGTGGGTCAGTCAATTAAGCATCCAACTTTGGCTCAGGTCATGATGTCATGGTTCATAAGTTCCAGCCTCCTCATTGGGTTGTGCTGACAGCACAGAGCCTGGAGCCTGCTTCATATTCTGTGTCTCCCTCTCTTTCTCTGCCCCTCCCCTACCATGTTCTGTGTGTCTCTCTCTCTTCCAAAAATATATAAGCATTAATTATTTTTCATATATAAGAGCTTTTTATCCTTTCCACTGAGTATTCTTATTTTAATAAGATACCTGCAACAGTTCCAGGAGATAAACATGGCAAAAGAGATTGTCTATCCTTGTATTATTTTATTTATAAACTGTGAGGAAGCCTCTAGAAGATCCTCTAAAGTCTTCTGGCCTTTTATTGACCAAGCTAACTCACATAGTCATGATTAAATCTACTTAAAAATTGGGAACCTCTGATTTCATTAAAAGAACAAAGGCCAATGCCTGAGGCTTTAGACTGAGTTAATCTCCATGGATGAGGGTGGTCACTCCAGTAGAGCTGGGAAACTGTTAAGGAGGCAGGGTGGAGAGAAATAGATGTTGAGTTGGCTCCTAATATAATCTCACCTCTTTCCCTCAGTCAAAATTAAATCTCAAAGACTTTATAAAAACTTTATTTGTGATGGAAATCTCAAGTCTACTCAAAAAGTGATAGTTTGTATTGTTCAAATGATGCTAAAGACTTACCATGTTGTATTTTTAGTTGTAACTTCATATTTGCATACTATCTGTAAAAGTGATATTAAACTCTCTGAAGACAGGAATATCTTATTTTTCTTACTATTTCTCTTTTAACCTAACATAATACTCTACAGAGGAAAATGACACAATGAGTACACCAACTGACTCAATTGCAGAAGTACTATATTTATATTTATCTTATGATTAAAAAAATATTCTTACTTGTGAAGCACCTGGGTGGCTCAGTTGGTTAAGTATCTGATCTTGATTTCAGCTCAGGTCATGATCTTATGGTTCATGAGTTCAAGCCCCACATCGGGAATTGCACTGACAGTGAGGAGCCTCCTTGGGATTCTCTCCCTCTCCCTTTATCTCTGCCCTCCCCTGCTCACACTCTATCTGTCTTTCAGAATAAATAAACTAAACATTAAAAAAATAAAAAAATCTTGTACCGTGTTGTGAAATTTTAGAAAGAGCTTAAACCAGTGGGGAAATGGATATGTGAGAAGAAACTATCTAAAATTCACGTGTACTCTAATGGAACAATTAATATCCCTGGAAATTTTAGATGTGGGAAGGCCAAAGAAGTATGCAACATGTAACATTTATTCACATAATAGATAGCTATGCAGTATATTCACCAATCAGTTAATATAACTCTATGTTTTAAGATTTATGAAATAATATTATTTAACTATTATAGAAATCACTTGTTTAGTAGACTTTAAAACACAATTAATAACAATATTTTCTATGATGTTTGTAAGACAGTAGCCAAACTATAGAACCATCTCAGTATGCAATGATCCCTTTAGGTGATCTCCCAAGACCACATCTTACAAGGATGTATAGATTTGTTTCCCCTTTTTTCACAACTTAGAAATTATCGAGACCATTCTCATCTGGTTTTAGTTAGGAAATAAATTCGCCAAGGTACCCAAGATAAATTAACCAACTAAATCAAAGGTGGATTCTTATAAGTGATAGATGTGGTCTTAGCTAATATATATGACCAAGAATGTGTTGTGTGAGTAAATTACATGCCTGTTTGACATTTCTATCAGATACAGATAGAGAGGATGAGAGAGAGAGAGGAAGAGAGAGAGAGAGACATGCTTTTTTTTTTTTTTTTTTGAGATGCAGGTGTTTTTCAATTGCAAAGTTAGAATATCTTATGATATATGAGGAGATGGAAGATCAAGATAAACACAGTTTATTTTAGCAAAGATCTGCAGTTAATAGTTGGAAAGAGAATGGCCAAGCAGTTAATATAACAGGGGAAGCATAACATGAAGCAGAAAAAGAATACTGAAAACCAAACGACAACCTTAGAACAATGATCACCAAATATATTTACGTAATGCCCCTTGTAGCAAATGAAAACCTGTACCCATACTCCATACACAGAACAAATTAAAGAAGAAATATTAAGATTGCTGTTAGGATATGATCCAAGAATTTGCATATTTATCTGCCCATTTCCTTATCTCATTCAAGGAAGTAGCTCCTGAAAAATTCTGAGGGTCTCTTGACCATCAAATAGGAGAGTTTGAAAAATTTGTAAACTTCAGTGAAGCAGAAAGAGTCCTGAGGTAAAATAAACTTAGTTATAAAAAGTAATAAAGGCTATTTTGGCAGAAGCATAAATCACAGAATGCTACTAGATTTGAAAGAGAACAAAAATATTATTAGCAGGAATGAAAAACAAATCAAATATTTCCTAATGCGTGTTTAATATATTAATAAAATAGTATTATATTGAAACAATTTTCTTTTATATAAATACACTCAAACAAACATAACCAGGCAAAAGAATAAAACACAGGAGAATAAACCAAAATGTAATTTATCTACATATCAACCAAAATCCCTGAAAGTTTTTTCATTAGCCCTGAAGAATTAATCTTACTCAAATCTGAAGAGGAACTTAGAAGCCTGACTTTCCCAAGTTAAAACAAAATGACATGTATTCACACTTTGATGTTGTTTCTGTGGAAAATAATTAAATGGCTATATATATATGTATATATATGTACTTTTTAGCTCTCTAATATGTTTTCAATACCAATAAACATAAAAAGGTGAAAATGAAAAATATTCCCATGTATCAACAATAAATTTGCTATTGATCATATATGGTTTCAATTTATGTTAAAGCCAGTATTGTAGAAAATATGTACAAAAATATATAGAACAGATTAGAAATAAATATTGGGTTCAGCAGTGTGCAAAAATTAGAATGATAAAAGGTTTACTCAATTATTATTCTCTGTAGGTGAATTAGGAACTAAGAATAAAAAAAAAGAATACTGAAAAGGCAAGAGAATATTCAAGGGAGAAATCAGAAAAGTATTCAAAAGTAGCCAGGAATTACCCATAAACCTAGGTTGAAAGGACAAATTAGAGTATTTATCCTTAAGTAGCTAATTTTCTCAGAAAGAATAAAGCTTTTACTTGCTTAGGTTAAATTGGCTTCCCGGTCATGAGTCCTCATTTTGGAAATAAGTGCAACTGCCTTCAAAATAAAACTAAGCTCAGAATGGTAATTCTATAGAGCAGGGGAATTTAAAACCGTGTGTGAGTTGAAAAGCTTATGAGTAAAGGTACATTTATCTGCCAAGATCTCAGTGTTGTGTTAAATCCCTAACATTCAGCACTAGAGATCTCAGGGGACTGTTGTAGACTTTAATCAAAAGAACATTTTGCAGTTTAGCTTAAAAGGTCAAACTTGCTAACTTATCCTTATGCGATGGTAGTTTAGTAATGGTCTAGTAACTTGGCTTGTAGACTGTCATGACCCAGATCATTTTGTGGCAATAGGAAATTGATGTGGATACTTTCAGCCTTACTCAACCATTAAAAAGAGCATTAGCCAAGCTTTTGTGTCAGAGTACAGCTACTCACGGAAAGAAAATCTAAGAAGTTGCAGATAGAACAGAACCAAGAATATTAAAGCTTTTTCTTTTGTGTGAACATCACAATGTAGCACAAAAATATAAACATCAGACTGCTACATGAAGAATGAAAGAAAAAAAAAGTTACAAACAAAAGGCAGAAGGTCCTCCGGGTGCATCTAGCTACTGTGTTTGTATCTTGTGTTTGTATCCCTATTAGTCCTGAATATTTACTGGAAGATAGGAAGAAAAGAAAAACTGGTCTCTTTCACCTGTATTACCTGCATTTCTAAAATAAATACACACAGCTACCTATAGGTAGGATTGTATTTTTATGAGCTGCCCAATTACACAAATACTTAATGGGAATTTTGGTACCACAAGCCACGGGAAAAGATATGCTGCTTCAAAGAAAAATGTTCTCAGAAACTGAGGAGAAGTCATGGGTCAGAGACTCTTTGGATACACTGTATATATGAAGATAACAAGCACTGGCTTCCGAATTATCTATAGAACTCAGTTTGACTGAGCTTAGTTATCTGGATGGATTGTACAAATAAATGGGTCAGGGGGCGCCTGGGTGGTTCAGTCGGTTGGGCGTCCGACTTCAGCTCGGGTCATGATCTCGCGGTTCGTGGGTTCGAGCCCCACATCGGGCTCTGTGCTGACTGCCAGCTCAGAGCCTGGAGCCTTTCTTATTCTGTGTCTCCCTCTCTCTCTGACCCTCCCCCTGCTCATGCTGTCTTTATCTCTCTCTCAAAAGTAAATATTCTTTTAAAAAATAAATTAAAAAAAAAAACAAATAAATGGGTTAGTACAAAAACCACTACCTAAGCAGGACCTTGCTGAATTTAGTTTAAGTCCTTGCAGTGCTATATGTGAAAGCAATGTACTTTACAATTTTCTTAGTTTTAGTAACAGCAACTAAGTAATTTTTATTTGCTTTTCAAACATATCTAGAATATACAGATGAACACATTCCTTAGATAAACACACTGTGGTGGCTTTAAAGTTATATCCACAAGCACTTAAGAGAATTCTCCCTCAAGAGGTGAAACTTAATTCACCCTACTTGAGTGTAGGCTGGTTCTTATGACTCATTTCTAGAGAATAAAATGTGAAAGAAGTGATAGGTTGCCTCTTCTGAATTAGGTTCTAAAAAGACTTTGCATCTTGAATTTGACTTTGCAGACTAAAAAGGTTTGCATTTTGAATTTTCTTTCTCTTTCTCCTCCTTCCCCCTACCCACCTCTGACTCTCTCTTGAACTACTTGCCCTAGGAGAAGCTTGCTATCATTGTGTGTGGATTCTCTGAGAGTGTGTGGAGAGGCATACATGGCAAAGAACTGAGCCTTGTCAAGGTTCACATGACGTTGGAAGCAAGTCTTTCCCCAATCAGGCCCTGAAAAGACTGCAGCTCTTGTCAATAGCCTGACAGAAAGCCATGGGAGACCATGAGCAATGACTCTCCAACTAAGCGTCTCTTGGGTTCCTGATTCATGGAAACTGTGCTATAGTAAATATTTGATGTGAGGCAATCTGTTATGCAAGAAAAGGTAACTTACACCAAAATGCAATTAGATTAAAACTAATACTGAAGGTATATACAAATTTATTAATTTCCACAGACCACATCTATGTAAGTAAGCAGGGAATCTATTCAAGAACAATGATCAAGTGCTCTTCATGTTCACATTAAGCCAGGGAGGTATTTCTCTGCTTTTACTCCAGGCAATTTAGAGAGGTTTTGGACTTGAGAGGGCTGTTTTACTTTGCTGGACACTGATAGCTAACCTAGTCTGGCTCACTCTACAATCTGGCCAGGAAGACAGAAGAATACTGAAAGCAGCCTGGGAAGATTTCTTCCTCCCTCCCTTCCTCCTTCCCTCCCTTCTTTCACCCTTTCTCCCTTCTTCCTTCCTTCCTCCCTTTCTTCCTCCTTCATTCCTTCCTTCTGATCTTTCTTTTTCCTTCCTTTATCCCTCTTTTCTTCCTCGCTCCCTCGCTTCCCTCGCTTCCTTCCTTCCTTCCTTCCTTCCTTCCTTCCTTCCTTCCTTCCTTTCCATAAGGTAGTGGTCTTAATCCATAATGAAAGTGACTTTATCACCATCCTGGAGAGATACTTCCATTTCATTTCTATAAAAAAAACAGGACACTTATAATTGAATGAAAATAAATCAAGTGTGTCACTGAAGCAATACAAATGAAAGAAGTGTGTTGTTAAGATAATAACCATCTAAAACATCCATGTATAACATTGAATTTCAAATGTATATTACATAATAGATAATCCTTTTAATATCTTTATCCAACTTTATGCATCTCTTTCAACCTATTAAACATTTGGATTTCTATGTATTATAATAATAACTCAGGCACACATTAGGCCTTTAGTGCAGCAATCTCATTTAATCATTACAAACACCTCTATGAGATAGATTTTATTAAAACCTTTTAAGAAGAAGCTAAGACCTTGTGGAAACTAATTTGACAATAAACTATTTGTAAAAAAAAAGAAGCTAAGACTTGAATAAAGAGGCCAGTGGTACACAATCAAGGGGTCACACTGAGATTGCATTTCTAGCCTGTTTGTCCAGAGTGTGTATTTCAAGATTCTAAACTGTCCCACACATAGAATAGAAGAAAAGTGCAGAAATTGGGATCTCAAAGATAAGTGTTCCATTTATTAATCATCTTTTAGGGAGAGTGATGCTTTCAAGAAAATCATTGAACAAGTTTAGGCCTCAAACACTTCCCATAAGTGGTTGTTGTATTTGTTTTTATTTTGAGGAATACCAGAAAAATTAAATTCATCAATTCCAACACATCTAAAGGAACCACCCGGGTGGCTCAGTCAGTTAAGCGTCCGACTTCAGCTCAGGTCATGATCTCACTGTTTGTGGGTTCGAGCCCTGCGTCGGGCTCTGTGCTGACAGCTAGCTCAGAGCCTGGAGCCTGCTTCAGATTCTGTATCTCCCACTCTCTCTCTGACCCTCCCCTGCTCATGCTGTCTCTCTCTCTCAGAAGAAAAAATTTTTGAAAAAAATGAAGGAACCACATGAAACCAATCGCTCGCATCTCTCTGTATAAAGCCTAAATGAGAGGTTCCTTTCAGAGTTTAGAGCCAAAAAATGTTTCTTGTAAGGTGCACATAAAAACATAGATATATTCTCTAAAATTAAATGAGAAAATAGTGAAAACCTTTGGCTGCAACAGTGTTTTGAAGCTAATGTGATATGATCACATATTCACTCCTCTTACAACTTCACAATTGCCTTTGACTCTTTGTTTTAATTGCTTTGTTTAATGTATTTTACAAAATTTGTTTTATATATTTTGTATTTATATGTAAATATATATACAGTTTATAGATATAGATATATATATACACACATATATAGTTGTGATATTTGTCTCAGTTATGTTTAAAATATAATACCTGACATTTAAAAAAAAAAACTTTTAAAAAGAGGCGCCTGGATGGCTCAGTTGGTTAAGCCTCCAAAGTCAGCTCAGGTAATGTTCTCGCAGTTCATGAGTTCAAGCCCTGCATCTTGCTCTGTGCTGACTGCTCAGCCTGGAGCCTGCTTCAGATTCTGTGTCTCCCTCTCTTTCTGCCTCTTCCCTGCTTGCACTCTGTCTCAATCTTTCTCTGTCTCTCTCTGGTAAAAATAAATAAACATTAAAAAATTTAATATAGTACCTGGAAATCCTTGTGAAATGATGTCAGACTATAAATTGTCCCCATCCTTTTCTTAAATTATATAAACAATACAACTCCAAAGATACTTGAACTGTGTTTAACAACGTTGCCAAACAATAATTAAGTTAACAAATTAATAATACTAGGAGAATCATTAGAAGCCAATCAGATTGGTGGCTTTTAAATATATAATTTAAAAAACATGTCTAAATTTTCTTTTTACTTTTAATCATTTTTTTTTAGTCTCAGCCTGTGATAATACCCTTCACCATCTCTCTGGTTAAACACACACACACACACACACACAAACACACATACCAGCTCTCACAAAGATCACTTTTCAATGTGTTGACATGTCTTTTAAATTAAGTGGGGCACAAATCAGTGAAAGCAGTTACCTCGACATAGTACAATCAAAGCAGCTGGCTGATTGATTGGATTTTTCAATCTGTAACTAACTATTGTATATGTATAGCCTCAAAATTAAAGTGCTAAAAGAATCTGAAGCAGATGCCAACTGTATGCGCTTCTTTGGAAAGCAATTTTAATTTCATGCTTTTCTGCTGTATTGTTTTGGAAGTTCTTTGAAGAAAGCACACATTATAAAAAAAATGTTCGTTTTCAATCTGTAGCTTCAGCTATGTGGGGATTTCGTGTAACAAAATTTATACAAGCATGCAAGTCATCACTATATTCTAATTTCTTAAAAAATTGCTTCCTGGCATAATTTTACTGCCCTTCCATGTCCTTGAATGTATACTATAAAATAATCAAAAAATTAAATCTCCATTTTAAATCCCACCTTCTGATCTATAAACAGTTCAGACTTCTGAAGTGAGTGTTCCTTTTCTAAATTGATTTAAATTAAAGCATTTCATTGATGTTAATCTAAGAAACTATTGTTTCTTCTCATGTACCTGAATTATCACGCATCATCACGCTCTTCAAAATATAATGATGAAGGGCGCCTGGGTGGCTCAGTTGGTTGGGCGGCCAGCTTCAGCTTAGGTCATGATCTCACGGTTCATGGGTTTGAGCCCCGCATCGGGCTCTGTGCTGACAGCTCAGAGCCTGGAGCCTGTTTCGGATTCTGTGCCTCCATCTCTCTCTGACCCTCCCTTGCTCATACTGTCTCTCTCTATCTCAGAATAATTTCTTTTAAAAAAAAACATAAAAAAATATAATGATGACTTTGTTTTTCTTACAATCTTTGAAGTGATAGGTAACGGCTTTATTTTCCTGAAGCATCTATCTCTGGATAAGTATTTCTTACGAAGTTACGTTGAATCAAAAGTAAAACCTCAAGTAGTCACTGTACCAGAGGTACCAGCATAAGGATCCTTTCTCCTCAAAGCTCTCCTGCAGGGAGAAGAGTTTACTGTGACCTCCTGGAGGGAAATATTGTTGTGTCCCTAGGCATTTCTTTGATCTGAACACCACAGTACTAAAGGTAAATTCTCCGTGTGCCTCTTGGGAAGTAATTGTTGGTTATTCCACTCGTGTTTGTTGTTGATAAAAAGGACCAACTAACTCTCCTAAAACTGAAGTCTATTTTCTTAAAAAGAAAAACAAAATCAGCTATTCAGAGCAATGTAGAGCTGCTTTCCTAAAGTTGTGGTTTTCCTGCAGCTGGTTTCCAAGGTTGTGGTTGACATCTTGGGTTTGGTGCCGGGAACACCTGAGCCGGCGTCCAGACAGGGGACTTTGTCAAGCTACTTCCTCTGCTAAACATGCCTCCTCTTCTATGACATTCACACTCGGATGGTCGTTATGAGAAGGAAACTCAAGTAAACACACGAATCCTTTGGCACAGTGTATGATATCTTGTAACTATTCAATGAATAATTAACTAAAAGTTAAAATTTTTGTGTCACTTTTATAAACAAAATCCTATTTTTGTTCACAAGTAATTAAACAAACCCTTTAATATACCTGGTTTCTTATATTTTCTCAGCTCATGACACAGAGTAACTTAAGCACTTACGTTGTTATACCATTATTTTGCTATGTTTAGAATCATCGTTTGCCTTTTCTAAATTACAAAATAAAAGAAAAAACAGCTAATACAGTGCATATGATATCGGACCATAACTGGTGGAAGAATAGGTTTCTGGCATTCTGGTCCAACAGTGAACCTAACCCAGCCTCGAACAATAACATCAACAAAACTGGTTACAGAATAGGATTGACATCTTATAAAATTGTATGCTAACCTTGGATAACTTTCCCAGAGAACAAACAGTAGTTTGGTAAACTTGATCATGCATTTTTCCTACTCAACTTATTCTGGATGGTTTTGCTAAGATATGTAAGATTTCCTTGGATAGGAGGCAGAAATAAATCAATTTGGTGCCTTCTAAAGCAATATTTACTTGAATTAAATTTAGCAAAGTATTTCAATGTTAGAACATGTATAAATTTTTCAGATACAGATCCTTTCTGGGGAAGAATATATTTTATGCCTATTGCTTTCAGAGATGGTTGATATATTATAGTTAGATGTATAACAACAATGATAATTAATACTAGACTGTGTATCACAAGGTCTAAAATATATCTCTGGATGATCTCACTTGTAAAAGACATATCTTCCACACTTCTTGAATGAAGATAATGCCACTTTCCTCCTGCACTGAAATGCTGTAAGAAAATAGTGCTGATATTCTTTCAAAAAATATTATCTCTGTAATTTAATATTATCAAAGTGAAATTATGAGAACTCTTGGAAAAAAGATTTACTGGGACCCAAAATGACTAGAGAGAATTGTCATTATCAGTTTAATTCAGAGTTGAAAATCTCTCTAAATGTTTACAGCAGTTCTATTTCTGATCAAAGAGTTAGACTGGTATCAAACTCACTCTCTTCCATATTTCTCTTCCATTTTTTTGTCTTTCTCTATCTTGAAAATTGCAAAATTCATCATGTATATACAGACTGTAATTTGAAATTTCAAAATTTTTATCTGATAAAAATTTATCTGAAAAAAACATCATGCATATTTCTAGTCACATATATGTGTAATCAATATTCATAAGACTGTCACAAATCAATGCATTCTTATTTCTCCTAGACTGAAATCATTTTCACTGTATCCATTTATGATTTGATTGTTGCATTTAATTTTATTATTATTAATATAAGGGGATTTTGATGATTAATGAAAAGAAATGGACCCTATATGGGAAATTTAGAAGATTCATCCATATATCTCTTTGTTTTTACCACTAGAAAGTTCTTCCAATTGTGTAATGGAAAAGAATAGGTAACTGAAATGTGAATGGTGTACAAAATTATGTTTCTGAAACAGGCAATTACACAACTTCTGAAATGATTCTATAATCGTTTATTTCACAACATGCACTTCTGCCCAAAGTACAGAGGGTAATAAGGGTTGGGAAGTATGGACACTGCAGCACTAGCTGCTGCGAGAAGTCAGGTGACCAGGGCAATCAATTTTGAGCAGGTTATATTGCATCCATACACAGAGATCCAAATAACTGAATGGGACAACCTCAGTTTTATTTAATGTTTGGGTTTTTTTTTTTTTTTGAAGTATAGAAAATTGTCATTATTTCTTGGAAATTTTCCTACTTAAAATTGTTGATTAAGGAGATTTTCAAAAATCTGGCAGAGAAAAGTACATTCTAAGATGCACTCTCTGTCTCTGTTGCTCCCTCTACATACTATACACACACACACACCTATTCTGATGTCCATACTGAAATTTTTTAAGCATTTTTTATTTCAGTGAATTGACTTATAGGCAATAAACCCTCGTCACATAATGAAATGCAACTTAGTTTATGCATGGAAAATAAAGCTTAGAAAATTGCCATCTGTCTGTTTTTTTTAAATGTACTATTTGTACTAATAGAAATACAGTGGCTACAGAATAATGGAAATAAAAAGATACAGTAATCCTATAAGTAGTAAGCAAATGGGATTTAGGGTAAAGTTAATACATTTTTATTATTGTATTTCAAGTTACTTATAATTTTGTTTTCTTTAAATCTGCATTCTCTGATTAGTCTATTTATTTCCAGATGGCATGATTAAGTTTCCAGATTTCTAAGATTCTGCTGTTATGGTTTAACTTGTGTTATTTATATCAGAACAGCTGACTTCAACAGCTGTTTTTTCCTGAAATAGTTTCAGTCAATAATTTTCCATTTCAATCAATTCAGATCATCTGAGTTACTAAAGTAGAATAATTCTATGGAGCATTTCAAGAGTTTTCCTTGCACTTGCGATGAAAATTTGATATTAAATTTGCAGGTATTTTTTAATATTATCTCTCTGGAAAGTTCCAATGGACTCAGAATTATACATACATATCTAGCCACTCTAATTACCTATTTGATAATATGGATTCAGAAATTGCATTTATGATATGTAATTGTATGTATCTTCATTACTCAAATAATTCAGATGTCTCATGTTTCCCAAAAGTCAATTATAAGTGACATATTTTCCAGTTATGCTGTTTAAGTCATTTTATAACTAAATGTGTAAGTACATGTTATTGCTATAGATACTAATGATTAGATACATTCAAAATTCATAAACACGCAAAGGAAAGAAGTGAAATGAGGAGTAGCATGGTAATTAGAAAAATGCAGACACTGAATTCAGATAGCCACTGTATGGTTTTCCACTCTACTACCTATTTGCTTTGTTTTAGGGCCTGTAAACTTTCATTCCTCAAATAATTCTAAAGAATTCATACATCAAGAGATAACAAAAGACAAAAATAAACAAAATTTAGAAAGAAAGATATGAAAATATAATGTATCAAAATTTGTTATTAGGATGCACCTTAATGTATTCAGAAGGAGATTTATACTTTCCATACCTATTTTTATGAAAAAAAAATGAAAAAGCTAATAATTCGGCAAAAATAATGTGCAAAAAATGCATGAAGATAATTTAAGTTCATTGTAAGATGTTAGGAAAACCTAATAAATGAACAAGTATCTCATGTTTGTGTATAAAGGAATGAGTAAATGAATGGATATCTCATGTTTGTCTACAGGAAAATACAATAGGATAATGTCAGTTATACAGACATCAATCTATGAAGATAAACCCCTTTGATTTGAGTAAATAAATTAATATTAAAATGTATATTAAAAAGAAAAGTCCAAAAACAAAATGTCAACTTTGAAGAAGAAAAAATGGAAATTTCACATATTAAGTTCTATTAGCCATCAAGGCTTATTATAGAATGATATAGGGTGGTATGAAGAAGCTTCCAGCCAAGACTGGAATCTTGATATCTGATGGAATGGATAAATAAAAAGTAGGTAAGGATGATTCTTCTTTAAATAGACCTGGTAATTGGCACCCATATGGGAAAACATATATACAAATTCCTACTACTCAAACACAAAAATTCCATATAGATTAAATAATTAAATTTATGTTAAATTTTGACATAAAAATTGGAAACTTAAGAGAGAGAAATTCCTTTGTGAATTTGTACATGAGACATTTCTTTAAAATGCTGCAAATTCACAAAACGTAAAAAAAATTGGTTGCTTAAATTTTATTAATATTGAAAAACAAAGTCACAACAAAAATTAGGGTGGGAGGAATTTTAATGTCATAATATTGTATATTGTGTCCATCCAAAAAGGTAAATAGTTATTAAAAATATGAGAATAAGAGCAAAAAAAGATAAACAAGGAATATAGTGAAAAGGAAATCCTAATGAAGAATATAAAATTAAAAAATGAAAAAAATCAGTATGTCTAATAATCAGGTAACTGCCAACTGAGACCACTAAAATAAAGCAATTCATACCCTACAGATGAATAAAACTTAACTGACAGTACCAAGTGTTGTCAAGAATATTCAACAACGTCAAATACAGCATATACTCCATGTGCTTACAAACACTAAAGTTTCCCCATTGATCCCTGTCCCATGATATTTTGCTCCCTATAATCCCTTGAGAGTGAGCAAGACCTGTAGCTTCTGCTACCTGCACTTGAAGAAGATATTTTTGACAAGTATGAAGATAGAGCATGTTAGGAATTTGTTATACTGATTTATAACCCTGAAATATGCAGAAACGAGCTCTGTAGGCTTCCCTTTGTACCTGTGTCCTGGGCTACACATCTCTCAGCAATGGGCTTGTTCACGTTTCGCATGTGGCAGACACTGCCAGTGATCTGGCCAATACTCATTTCCCGGAGTCATTCTTCAAAAGATAACACTGACAGAGACTTTTGTCCTTTAGGTGGATGTGCCTAAAACAGAGGGAAGGGCGGGCACATCAGTGATGGATGACTCCATTCATGGAGAAAGGAAAAAGTACATGAGGATCCAGTTTAAGGGGATGTTAAAGATAAATTTTTGAAATATTAAGTATGAAGTGTATTAGTTTTCTATTGCAGCTGTAACAAATTCTCACAAACTTAAGTTAAAGCAATACAATTTGATTATCTTACAGTTGTTGTAGGTTAGAAGTTTGGTACAGGTTTCCTTGGTCTAAAATCAAAGCATCAGCAGGGCTGTGTTTCTTTGTGCAAGCTGTAGGGAGAATCTTTCTGTGCTCATTCTTTGTTGGCAAAATTTAGTTTCTTGCAGTTGAAAGATGGAGGACCCATTTCATTGCTGGCCATCAGCTAGAGGCCATTCTCGGGTCCTAGAAAACTCTCTAAGGTCTTTGGATATAGCCCCCACATCCTGAACTAAAAATAGGGAATCGCATTGTTCACATCTCTCTGACCTTCTCCCAGTCACTTCTCTCCACTGACCACCATCAGGAAAGTTTCCCAGCTTTGAAGGACTCATGTGATTAGATTGGGCTCACACAGATAATCCAGAATATTCTCCATAACATAACGTCCACAACATTAATCATATTTTCCATGCCCTCTTTCCAACACAAGGTGCAGCATTTATAAATTCCAGGGATTAAGACATGATCTTTGAGGGTGACTGAATAACTCAGTTGGTTGAGTGCGCCATTCTTGACTTTGGCTCAGGTCATGATCTCATGGTTTGAAGGATTGAGCATTGGGATCTGGATTGACAGCACAGAGTCTGTTGGGATTCTCTCTCTCTCTCTCTCTCTGTCTCTTAAATAAATTAAAAAAAAAACATAAAATAAAAAATAACTTGTTTTAAAAAAGACAGGATCTTTGGCAGGATATTTGTTCTGTCAATCCCATATAGTGACAATGAGATAGTCCAGTTGATATGCCAGACACCTGTGGATCTTATATAATATGTAATAGCAACTTTAGCTTTCCCTCTGATACTTCTTAAGACTAGGAACATAGTTATTGAAAAATGCCCTGCAGTGCCTATACATGGTTTCCTGATTTTGAGTCCAGAACTGTTTCTTGCAATCAGAACAGGAAGAAACAATATTTGCATACATTAGAATGGTTGTAAGACTGAGTTGAGTAATTTCTAGGTAATTTTTTCCCCATTTTTTAGCATACTTGTAAGCTTGAAGCAAATAAATTTCTTTTAGACTTGGGAACTAAATAAAAGCAGAAGCCAGCCATACCTGCATAATCTTAGTCTCCTAGGCCAAGCTTAAGCAATCTTATGAGAGAAGTATCTGTCCTCTGGATTGATACATCTCTAATGGATGCATGGGATATTGACCTTCGTACAAAAAGAATTGCCTTCTTTTGGTCTGTCCCACCATTCACTTCGTTTCCTTTTGTAGGAAACATCGTAAGGATCTTGCTGGTCCTCTAAGAGAAACTCGAAGAATATGTGCAATGTCTTCCCCTTCTGCATCTCTACACAACTTCCATATGTCAGACAAAAGCTTGACCTTGACTATTCCCCATCCCTCTAGACAGTCTAATTCCTAACATCTGAAGCAGGGACACATTTTCATTGGCATGTTCATACATAATTTGCATCAGAAAAATAGGGAGAAAGAGCTGCTCAATTATCAGATCCACAGAAGGCAAAGTTAGCCCTCTCAAAAAAACAAAACAAAACAAAAAAAAACAAACAAAAAAAACCCCACAATGCTTTTCACGGATTAACTGCTTTATTTGGTACAAGGAAGAAATTTTGGCAAAAGCAACCTACATTTCTCTGTTTCAGTGGAATGACTAGGACAATATTATGTTTTTACCATCTATTGTCTTCTTAGATATATTCACCATCAGAACCATAATCTACCTCTATAATTTGTGTTTCTTTTTTCTCAAGCATAAAATATACTAATATCATAGATCCACAATTCCCAATTATTTAAAAAACTTTTTAATGTTTTATTTATTTCTGAAAGAGAGAGAGAGAGAGAGAGAGCGCATGATCAGAGGAGGGTCAGAGAGAGTGGGAGATACAGAATCCAAAACAGGCTCCTGGCTCTGAGCTAGGAATCAGCACAGAGCCCAATGCAGGGCTCGAACTCACGAACTGCGAGATCATGACCTGAGCCGAAGTAGGACGTTCAAACAACTGAGCCACCCAGGCGCCCCCATAATTCCCAATTCTTAAAGTAATTCTTTCCATTTTTTTCATTGTTTAAGGCAGTGCTTCTCAAACTTGAGTGTTCCAGAAATACCCAAAAGATTTATTAAAACACAAATTGCTGGAAACTGCCCCCAGAATTTCTGATTCAGTATGTCTGCATGCAGGCCTACAAACTGGCATTTCTAATAAATTTTCAGTTAATAGTAATGGTTCCATTAGATGAAAGCAAAGAGAATGTTGAGGTTATCTTATTCATATTGTGATGTAAAAAAAATAGTTACAACCTCTAATGTGGTCTACAAGATTTTGAACATAAAAATACATCAAAGTTACGCAATGAGAGCAAAGTGATATTCATATTACCTGAACAGAAGCTTCTTTCCTTGCAGTTTGTTGAATATAATGGTCCTTTATAGTGTTCACAGGAAAAAAAAGTTAACTATGTCTTTCTAATCTAAGCCTTGTAGGACAACCTCATATCCTTGGTTACAGACATAAGGGGCAAACCTAGTTCAATGATATCAACTAAATCAGCCACCGCAGGATGAACCTGGAATTCTGTACAGACAGGTAAAAGCAAACTGGGGAGTTCAAGAAATCAGGTGATTCCAGGAACCCACTTAAAGGAAGTTGTGTGTAGATTGAAAAGAAGCAGATGGAAAGAAAAATGCCATGTTTTGCACCACATCTTGGATTCTGAATGCTCAGGGTCAACCATGAATGATAATGGGTTCTTTCTGCTAATGGTCAATCTGCACTAGTGTGCCCTGCCAAATGCCATAGGCATAATGGAAAGGTGATGTTTTTGTGCACTATCACCCGGAGTTGTTGAACTGTGGTGTAATAATCAGCAGCCTCACTTGAAAGCCCGCCATCAAATTGAGCCAAGCACACTACACCATTACATCCAAATTGCTAATGGAGGAATGCCAGAGAATGAGAGTAGATCCAGAAAATACACTTATGGTTCCCAGAGTATGCACTCAGTGAGAAAAGGATGCCATGTAGACCATTGGGTGATGTAAGATTCCAGACTAAGTGGGTCAGTGGGAAAACTAGAATAACACTTAGTAAGAGTGTCCATTCTTCTGGAAGTTTCCTGCTGGAAATTTTTCTTCAGAAGTTAATAGGGAAATAGAAGTATCAAGAGTCAGTTTGGATAGAGTAAGATTAATTGCAGTTCTTCTTATCCTCCTTAGTTCATGTTCAATTTAAGTAAAAATAGTAGCTTAAAAGAATGTTCCCTTGTCAGCTCATTTTACCAATTACTAATGCCTCATCCTTTTATACTGATGCCAGTAAGCAAAAATGAGAAAAAGTGGCTATTCCATATTCCTGTATCTTCCAATATTGCTGATCAGCAGACCTAGGTTGCTAAAATACTTTGCATTCCAAAGTCTTCAGAACTAACCTTTACCAGCTCCTTGCAGATAATCTCTGAACCCCTAGAACATCCTGCCTGATAAAGGTATCTCTGTACATAGGGAATCTTGGAGCCTGCCAGTTGCTGGATACTAACAATGTAATTTATGTTGAATGTTTTTTTTCTTTTTCTTTTTTTTCTCATTCCTGGAGCTTTGGGTCGCATATATCAGTTTGACTTCTGGGAGCCACATGCCTATGTAACTGATCTCCAATAAACACCCTGGAAACCAAGGTTCAGGTGAGCCTCCCTGACTGGCAACTCATCACATGTGTTGTCACATATTGTTGCTGGTAAAATAAAGTGCTTTTCCCATGGTTTTATTGAGGGAGGACAAATGGAAGATCACCCTTGTCTTTTTTAGATTCCACTAAAAGGCATCGTTTTCCTTTCCTACTTTTAATCTATATCCATTCACTGTAATAAACCATAACCATAAGTGTAACAGCTCTCCTGAATTCTGTGAGTCCTTCTAGAAAATCATCAAACCTGCCCATGATTTTTTGATCCCTGACATAATAATTTCAAAATAAAGTCTAGCTTTATTTTTACTCTAGAGTGAAATAAATTAGATAATGAGTACTTTTGGCAAAATCAGTGGGAGGACTCAGTGTACCCTGGATATAACAATACAATACACACATGCACACATGCATCCACACACTAAGACACTGCTGGAGGTCTTGGGGCAAGAAAGATATAAAATTCATAAAACTCAATGTAAAATACATACAAAATGTACTAAAATAAAGGTTATTTATTTATTAATCCATTTGTTCATTTTTGGTTATGGTTGGGAGGTTTGGGGGTTTCTTTATTTAAATTTGGTTATATCAGGGATCTCTGGGTGGCTCAGTTGATTAAGCGTCCAGCATCCGACTTCAGCTCAGGTCATGATCTCACAGCTCCTGAGTTCAGGCCCAGCATCGGGCTCTGTGCTGACAGCTCAGAGCCTGGAGCCTGCTTTGGATTCTATGTTTCCCTTTCTCTTTGTCCTTCTCCCACTCATGTTCTATCCCTTGCTCTCAAAAATAAATAAACATTAAAAAATAATAAAATAAAATAAATAAAATAAAACAAAATAAAATAAAATAAAATAAAATAAAAATTTGGTTACATCTGCAACTCTCACACTTGACATTCTGCTGCAAGAAATAAAGATCAATCATACCTGGGTAAAGCCTGTCCATTAAAGTATAAAAACAAATATACTTACTGACCTAAGTACTATATTACTCAGGAGAGATAGTAAAAGGCCTTTCTGTTTTTCAAGAATGAAGTAATGGAGAAAGATACAGTAATTGAGCAAGGTAGTAGGTACGGGTGAAAACAACATCAGTACCTCATTTAAACTGCCAGTGCTGCTCACAGGACCTGGGCTGCCCTAAATGTCACTCACGAGAGCATTAGAATAATCGCCACATTCTTTAGACAGTTTGCTGCCATTTGCCAACAATTGTCATAATAAATCTATATGTTTATAAGACAATGATGTGAACGGTGCCCCCTGAAGAGTTCCCGTACAAGCTGCATGACCAAGCAGCAGCCCAGGCCATTCTCCTCAGACAAGACCTTGGTTGGTGGTGGTGGTGATGCAGTTTTAACTGAAATGTATTTGAAATACAATATTGTATAAATGATTACTTTTTAAAGTTCAGATCCATCAAACACACTGTTAGTAGAAGTTTAATTCAAATTCAGGAAACATATTGCATTTGAGACTTAGTTTTACTACCATGCTTTTATTTCACTTTATTTTATTTTCAAAGATATCGGGTGTGGATGATGAAGTCTATTTTAGAAACTGTCTAGACATGACTAAAATTCAAGCTCATAATCTAACTCTAGTTAATTGTAGTCTGACTTTGTAATATTGATTAGGGTCAGTAATTGTCTGATCTCTGCTTAGCATTTCTTAATAACTGCAATGGCATGCATGAATTAACAGAAACATACAGCAGTTAAATATATTTCCTTAATTGAATTAATTGATTTCCATGTGAACTAACATAAGCATGCTCTAGAGAGCAGATAACAATCAATGACTTCACAAGTATACCTCCTGTCTACAAACACCTGGTTCAAAGTTTTGTTTCCTTTATAGTAAATGAAATATTTGTGATAAAAATATTAAAATTATTTTAGTTTTCATTTTAAATGTGAATTAATTTTTGGATCCTAGGTGTAAATTACCATTTCATGTTTAGTTGCACATTATTTATGCATCTATTCATTTTCTCTTTTGCATACTCCCTCCTTATATTCCCCTCTCTCCTCAGTGCTTAATATGTAACCCTGAGTTTTTATAAATTCTTTTCAAATATGTAGCTTGGTATGTAGTTTGAACATACACTTACAAAATGGTATTTTGATATATTTTTCTATGTCATACTTTTTACTCAAATTGTTTAAAGATCTAGCCACATTGTTTATTATAGTAAATTTTTTGGCTTTTAAATATTTCAAAGTATTTCATAGTTTGTATCCTCCTATATTTATCCATTCCTCAGTAATGGGGCCCTAGATTGCCACCTACTCTTACCACTAGTCAGTGTTCCATTAGAAGTCTCACTTCTCACAGTTTGGGGAATTGATGGAAATTTTATTTTGGATTTTTTTGAGCCATGATACTGCCAACTTGTTTTCTAGTATGGGAAACCCCCATTAAATGTCAAAAGGGGACAGGCTGGATTTTAAAAAGCAAAACCCATCTATTTACTACCTAAAATAAATGTACATTGAATATAGAAACAAATTTGTTAAAAGTAAGTGAATAAAAAGCTATATCACACTAACAGCAAAAAGAAGCAAGCTACATTGGCTATATAAGTATCATACCGAATATATGTCTGAGCAAAAAAGTATATTATATTAATGACAAAGTGGTCAATTTGTCAAGAGGACATAACAAACAGAATATTACATGTCTATTACCCAGACTACATGAATTTGAAACTGATGGAATTGCAATGAGAACTAGACAATGCCACCAATGCAATTCTAAAAATAACTGATAGAGAACACATAAGTCAGTAAGAATATATTGACTACCTTTAGTACAATGATATGTCTATAACCCCATGCCTAACAAAAGAAATTCACATACTTTTCAACTGTACATGGGATATTTATTAAGATAGATGTTAATCTGGGCCATGAACAAACATCAATTAATTTAATGGTATTGTCTTTCATCATAATGTAATTAAGTTATAAATCAATAACAGATGCCCCCAACATCACAAAATATTAGGCAATTGAATAACACACTTCTAAATGACACATGGTTCAAAGAATAAACAAATAGAGTAGTTACACGGTTTTTTAAATGATTGAAAATGAAACAAATTACTTCAAAATATGTGAGATGCTGATGAAGCAATAGGGATACCTAAAGGAGAGTTTATAGTTCTACATTCCTAAGCTGGAAAAGCAGAAATGCCTTGTTAAGTCATTTACCTCAGCCACCACCATAACAAACTAGAAAAGAAGGAAGTATAAAATTCACAGAAGAGGAAGAGAAAGAATAAAGATCTGAGTAGAAATCCATAAACTGGAAAAACAGGAAAACAGAGAAATCAATGAAACCAAGAGCTGATACTTTTGCAAAGATTATTGAAATTGATAAACTTCTACCCAGATACATCAGAGGGGGAAAAAAGAGAAAGAACAAAAGATTCCATGTATCAGGAACGAGAGATGATACTAAAGAAATTAAATTTCTTATTAAAACACTTAACTAAGGAATGCTTCTGCTCTAGATGGCTTTACTAGTAGAGTGAACACATTATTTAAGGAAAAGGTAATACTAATTCTGAAAAAAAAAAAGCCTTCAAAAAATTGGAACAATGAATAGTTCTAAATACATTCTATTAAGTTATCAGGATCTTAGTATCAAAACAAGACACAGACGCTACACACACACACACACACATACACACACACACAAAAAAAAATAAAAAGAGAGAGAGAGAGAGAGAGAGAAGGAGGGAGACAAATATCTCTCATGAGCCCAGAAGCCAAAATCATAAGCAAAATTTTAACAAATTGACTCTATCTACCTATTAATCCAACTATCTATCTAAATACTCCATGACCTGGTGTGGTTTATCCCACAGATGCAAGTTTAGTTTAACGTTTTGAAAAGCAATCAATGCAATTCACCAAATTAACAAACTGAAAGAGAAGTAAAAGGCATCCGAAATGTAAAGGAAGAAATATAATTGTCTTTATTTAGATAAAGCCATCTATATAGAAAATCCAGTGAAATCTACATAAGGAGCTACTAGAGTTAATAAATGAATTCAGCAGGTTGCAGAATAAAGCAATAATGTACAAAAATAAATTAACAAATAATATTTACTATAGCATCAAAGTATAAAATAATCAGTACTTAAGGATAATTTTGACAAATGGTGTGAAAACAACAAAACACTGGTGAGAGAAATTCAAGGGACTCTAAATAAATGGAAAACATCCAGTGTCCATAACTCAGAATAATTAATACTGTTAAAATTGCAAAACTACCTAAATTTATTTATGGATGGAACACAGTCCTTATCAATATTCCAATGATAATTTGCAAGAAACTGATAAGCTGATTTTAAAATTCATATGAAAATGCAAAGGAACTAGAAGAGCCAAAATAATCCTTTTTTAATTATTTATTTACTTTTTTAAAAAAATTATTGTTTTATTTATTTCTAAGGGAGAGAGAGACAGCATGAGCAGGGGAGGGTCAGAGAGAGAGGGAGATACAGAATCTGAAACGGGCTCCAGGCTCTGTGCTAGCTGTCAGCACAGAAGACCAATGCAGGGCTCGAACCCACAAACCATGAGATCATGACCTAAGCCGAAGTCAGACACTCAACCAACTAAGCCATCCAGGCGCCCTAATGTTTTATTTACTTTTGAGAGAACTTGAGCAGGGAAGGGACAGAGAATCCAAAGTGGGCTCTGTGCTGAGAGCATGCCCTCTGTAGGGCTTCAACTCACAAGCCATGAGATCATGATCTGAGCCAAAGTTGGATGCTCAACCAACTGAGACATCTAGGTGCTCCAAAATAAATGTTTAAAAGGGCAAAGATGAGGGGCGCCTGGACTGAGGGGCTCAGTCGCTTAAGCATCTGACTTCAGCTCGGGTCATGATCTCACAGTTTGTGGGTTCAAGCCCCATGTAGGGCTCTGTGCTGAAAGCTAGCTCAGAGCCTGGAGCCTGTCTTCAGATTCTGTGTCTTCCTCTCTCTCTCTCTGACCCTCCCCTGCTCATGCTGTCTCTATCTCTCTCTCAAAAATAAATAAAACATTAAAAAATAAAAAATAAAAAAGGCCAAAGTTGAAAGACTAACAGCACCTGATTTCAAGTTTTAGTTTAATGATAGGCAAATAGACAATGGAATAGAATGAAGCATTGGGAAAACACTGGCATACATGAAATGATTTGTGACAAAGGAGCAAAAGCGGTTAAAGGGAGAAGGTATAGATATTGCATAAATTGTACTGGAAAAACTGGAGATTCATATATTTTGTTAAAGAATATTTTCCTTACTTCACACCATATTAAAATTATTCATAGATACAAATGCAAATTTGTGAAATTGCAGAACTTCTGGAACAAAAGGTCGGATAAAATTCTGTAACCTTAGGCTAGGCAACAATTTTTTTTAAACATTATAATTTTTTTAAAAATTTATAAATATAGATTTTAAATATAATACCAAAATTTTAAAATACAATATCAAAGCCACAATCTACCCCCTAAAAATGATAAATGTGATTTATCAAAATGTGAAACTTCTGCTCTTAGAAATATACTATTGGGAGAAAAAATACAAGATATGGACTGTATAAAAATCTACTTACAAATAATATATCTGATGAAATACTTGTATCCAGAATAAAACAAATTTTCCAAATTCAATACCAAAACCAAGAATCCAATTTTAAAAATGGACAAACTATTTGAACAGATGTCTCATACAGGTCACAAATACAGACAATAAATATAAATAACAAATAGGGACCTGAAATAGGTGTGAAAAGATATCCAACACCATTAAACATTAGAGGAATGTAAATTAGGATCATACTATGATACTACTGCAAAGCCTCAGAATGGCTAAAACCAAAAAGACTGACCTCCAACTGTTGAGAAGCATCAGGAACAAATGGAACTCTTACATATTATTTGTGGGAACATAAAATAGAATAACTATTTTGGACCACAGTTTGGCAGTTTCTTAAGAAGGTAAATATACATGGACTATAGGAGTCAGCAGATACACTCTTACGCATTGATCCAAGAGAAGTGAAAGCATGTGTTCATGCGATGACTTGTACATGAATGTTCACAGGAACTTTATTTGTTATTACCACAAACTAGAAATAATTCAAGGGTCTGTCAACAAGCGAATGGATTCAAGCAGTGTGGTATACACAAATAAGGGAGAGCCCTCTCCACAAGTCCCAGACCCAGTAAAGAACTCTGAAACTCTTCCTCAACCCTAGCTTGCTATTTCTCCTTTCTCTAGGTAGAAATGGATTCCTTCTCACCTGCTATACATGCGTTATATTAGAAATCTCTACTCTATGCTTGTATCGATGACAAATATGCATGTAGCTTACTAACCCTCTAAATAGAAGCTGGAAACACAACATTTACATTTGTATGCCCAACATGTACCTTAGGGCCTTGAAGATTATAATGCTTGTATTAATAAAGAATGAATTTGAAAAGGCCATTGTTCCATCCTAAGCATGAAAACAAATTGGATACGTTAGGAAGTCAGATTTTATCATACAGCTGAGGACACTAAGAAATCTAAATGATCTAAAATTCAGTAAAGAAAGCAGCAAGGCCTTCCTAGGAAGGAAATGACCTGTAGCAACTTTTTTCCCTGCTGAATGCCTTAGCTCTCCATTTACTCTGATGTAACATGTATCTAGATGGTAACGGTGCTTTTCCATTATATCTATTTCCAAAAATTTTACTGAGTACTCTTTTTGTACCTATTCATATTACTTCTGCATTATCAATCTATATGACATAGAAGAAGATAAGCACAAAATCAATAAATAAAAGCCTCCAAATGTAAACACTCTGAATCCTAACCTTGTGTAATGAAAATGCTAGATCTAGAGTTGACCTTGAGAATTAAATAAAATTTAAACATCTTTTCCATGAAAGTAGTAAAGAGTTACCTTTACTCCTATAGAAAGCTTACAATCCTGTTTGTGAAATGCAAATCTAAAGCTTAGGTAATTCAAGGAAGCTATGGTTTGGGATGTTTATAACAAGGAGATTCATGTTTCATAAATCCTGTAATAAAATAGTGTTCAGTGAATGAGCAACCTTAATCTATTGCATATTTCAAAAGCTGAGCAAACATTTTTTGGTAAAGGAAATCAATAGAAAAGGATACTAAAAAATTTTAAAAAGAGAAACCAAAGTCTGATTAAGGAACATACATGCATCATACCGCAACTGTGCTATTAGGCAAATTTTAAATATTTAAAATTTTAGTGCAAAATTGGATACAAGGATTATGGTATGTGACATGTATTCTATAATACATGCTTTTACATTAAGAAATCAGTTTCACCAAATTACTCTTTAGTGCACTAATTCTTGAACTTATTTATGTAATTATTAGATGTATATGAGGTTTCTTTTAATATGTCACCTTATAATCAGAGAGGTATGGGGAAAAAAGAGAGATAGAACCTGGCAAAGAATCTTTTGACAAGCACCTTGCATACATATATTTATACTGTCATTTTGGAAGACCTAGAAGGTAAATGATTAAAAACTCATACACCCGATTCATCTCATTGCACCTGATTATGCCTGGCAGTAGAGGGCTTGATCAGCCAAATAAACACAGTTTGGCAAGGAAACTATAAAATATGAGCAAGTTTGCATGCAAGAAATGGGACCAGTGTTTGTTTGAAACAGCCAATTCCTCTCATCAATTCCCTCTGTATAAAATGGGAATAATACGAGTATTTATGTGATAGGGTTACGTGAAGCTTAAGTTTGGTATTATTTATAAACTACTTAGCATAATGATAGCACATATTAGGCACTCTTTTCTAACATAAATAAAATTAATAAACCAATGTTGAATCCTGAGTTGAAATTAGTCTTAAAATGTACATTAAAATAACATTAGCAATGATAACTGAAATAAGGGACTATTTGATATTTTGTAATTTCTTATAATGATTAAGCATAGAAATGGATTTTTACCACGTACCAAATCTATTTTCCTCTAACATTAATTGTTTTAATGAGGCTTTGAAGAAAGGTCCTTGGACAAATCATATTCTTTCTGGCTTCACCATTGATTGAGAATCTTAAAATGAGGAAAATCTTAAGTCCTTTCTATCTCGTAAGTTCTATGGTTGACTTTAATGTGTAATAGACTCTTCCATGTACAAGGGTTTTTTTTTTATTTTTAATGCTTTATTTATTCATGAGAGAGAGAAAGAGAGACAGCATGAGCAGGGGAGGGTCAGAGAAAGAGGGAGACACAGAATCCGAAGCAGGTTCCAGGCTCTGAGCTGGCTGTCAGCACAGAGCCCGACACAGGGCTCGAATCCACAACCGCGAGATCATGACCTGAGCCGAAGCCAGACGCTTAACCAACTGAGCCACCCAGGCGCCCCTTCCATGTACAAGTTTAATCTTAAGTGTCAAGAATATACTTCATAGTATATTTCTCATAATTTCTATTATTGGCATTTTAATAATATATTGATAACAAAAGATTTTCCAATACCACTCAGGGTGTTTGCCAGCTCAAAAATAATTTTGGGAAGGCTTGGTGATGATGATAATTAAATAATAATAATTGCTAACATTTACTGAGCACTATTGATTTATAAGGCACAGGTCTAAGGACTTTAATTACTTTATTTAAGGCTCCTACAAATCCTATCAGTAAGCATCTGTAGTTTTTCTTCATTTCACCAAGTTTCTAAAAGGGTAGGGAACATAGCTCTAAGGGCTAGAAATGGACCATCCAAATTTAAACAACAGTGATAAATATGAGGATGAAGAGCTGAGGATGAAGAAAGATTGTTACCCTGAAGTTGAAAGCAAACTTGAGGCTAGTGAAAGAAAGTGCTTCTAGAATATACTATTTGGCCTCTACAGCCTGTTTGCTGTCCAACTTGAAGGGTAGCTGAGGTCAGAGGTTAGGGAACTCTAGCGGGAGTCCTTGTCTTCCTTAAATTGTATTAACAGAGCAAGAGCAGATCAAACAGATGGTAAATAGTTAGTGTGATTACATTGACCTGATGGAACTGGATGATAAACTTGAAACAGTCTGAGAAAGAGGTCAATATGATCAACAAATCACCAGGGAGGAGGGGGTAGGGAGGAAGCACCTATAACAAAAGGGGTAAAGATCTATATAGAAGAGCACTGATTTTATTTTATTTTATTAAAGTATTAGATGACCAAACTCTATATGAGGAAAAAAAATGGATTCGATTAAGGATTTATAAAAATAATAAATAAAATAATATAAAATAATATATATATCATGATAGTCTTTCTTTGAAGGAATGATCTTATATTTACCGTTAAACCTTAAAAAGAAGTATTATTCTCTTTTAAAAGTCTAAAATATAATATCTCTGTTGTTATACATATCATTTGAATTTTTACATAACTGAGAAAGTTAACATTGGACATATACTATTTTAATAATTATAGAGAAAACAATTAAAAAAGCATGAAAGAATGATTGTTGATAATTTTAAAAGAAAAAGTGAAAAGGTCAAAATACTGACAAATTTGAAATCTTATTAAAATATCAATGTATTATAATGAATTCCAGTTTTTTCCACTCTTATTAGGAGTGACAAAAAATTATGATCATTATAAACTTTTTATTTAACATTTTTGTTGAGAATTTCTGGCTAAAACAAAAACATGTAAAACATAAAAAGAGGTAAGAAAAAATGGGAAAGGGATAAATAAATTTTCATGTCTTGAGACTGGTATGTGGTGACATTAGACAAGATAATATATCAAGAAAGCCCAAGATGACAAATTTAACGTATTTTTAGAGAAATTTTCTTTTAACTAAAGATAGAGGATTCTGTTACTGTTGTTTTTTTCAAGGTTTTAAAATTTAATTAAATTTTAATTAAAGTTGAATAATCTTAATTTTTCCATATAGAAATTATATACCTACCCCCCATTATTTCAAATGGGGTTAGTTTTGACATTTTAAAAAAGATTATTACTTTTGTCTAGAATGTCATGTGCAACTCGGGATGTTTACCAGCTCTAACATCTCATAGCTACATGCCCACACCAACCTCAATCACTGGAACTTTCAAGAAAGCCTTGCATACTTCCAAACCACCTGTGAAAGTAGGTTTGGGGGTGGGGGTGAACGGAGAAGATATGCTCTGTTGGTAAACATTTATCTGGAAGAAGCATATCTCTTTACAATATTAATCTTTTATTGAATATGAAATATGTCATATTCTCAAGGCGTCATAAGTGGCTCCAATAAATGCTTTCAAGCACATGAATTCTAAGGTATTATCTGCCTATGAAAGGAGAGCATTATGTAAATGTGCCTTAATATAAGTAGGGATGATCTTGAAAAATAACTGAGAAAAAGAAAAAGTTTGTCTCAAACTAAAGAAGGGGGGAAATGGTGGAGAAAAGGAAGAGAGGCAAACCATGAGAGACTCTTGAATGCTGAGAAACAAACTGAGGCCTGATGGTGTGGGGGGGGAGGGGGGATGGGCATGGAGGAGGGCACTTGTGGGGATGAGCACTGGGTGTTATATGGAAACCAACTTGACAATAAACTATTTGTAAAAAGAAAAAAAAATCCATCTCCGCAGCCTAAAATCTTCACGGACCAGGCAGGGCCAACTCATGGCAAAGGTCGAGGCTGTGGAATAGCCCTCCAAGCCCTCCAGCCGCCCCGCCCCCACACAGCTGCGTCTGCCCTCTGCCCCTGACCTGGGGTGAGCTTGCAGGAGGTCCAGGGGACCCGCAGGCCACAGGTTTGCGTTCCTGGAATCGGACTCTGCTCCAGTCACACGAGCGTCCTTGCCGATGGCTCACAAACCACGTTTAGAATGAAATCTAAACGTGAAAGAGTGGGTCGCCGCTTAGCACGCAAGTTCACTTCGTAAATTCCATGTTTAAAGCCAACCGAGGCGGCCGCCCCAGTGCACGTGCACCTCCGAGCCCCGCCAGCAGCCCCCCGCACCCAGGGCTGCCGCCGCATTCGGGGGAAGCCGTGTTCCAGGGAGGGAGCCCCCCGGAGAGACCCACGCGGGTCTGGAGTCGGCGACCGTCTGCAGAGCGGCACATTCACAGGGGCTCAGACGCGCACACCAACGGCAGGAGGGAGGAGCGCTCAAAACCAGGCAGCCTGGGCGCGTACATCTTCATNCAACTGACTAAGCCACCCAGGCGCCCCATGTCTATTTTAATATTAAACCTATGTATTAATAAAAATAGTTCCTCAAACGTTTGCTATACATCATCATCAGAAAAAGATAAATATCCCAAGATATGTAAGTCATTTGATAAATTAAGGTTCATACCAGCAATGGAATAAAATTCAATTAGAAATATATAGTGGGTGGGTGCCATGACAGGTGATATGAAGAACTTTGGAAAATTATAGTTACCATGTACTGATATGTTATATATACATATATATATAATATATGTATATGTAGAAATGTATAAATATGTATGTGTATATTATATATAATCACAAGGCTACATAATCACATATATTATTATATACAACACATATATGTGTAGGTATATTTTTATCTCATTTAATTTCTATGGCATCCCTAAATTTATACACTTTTTATGTTTCAGAAATAAAGAATCTGTAGCATAAAGAAATGTATAATATGTCAAAGATCATTGTTAATATTTAACTAAAATAACACTTTAATACAAATTGGTCGAAAACTATTCAGGCCAATACTATTAATAATACAGTCATTTTAGATAAGGTCCCATATTAATTTGAATATTTGAAACCATAATATTGTGGAAAAAGTGTAATATAGAATTATGTTAAATGGATATATAATGTTGTGATTGTGTGTATACATGTACGTAATACATTTATGTAAACAAGAAAACATTTGAATATGAAAAAATTTTGACCATACTTTTTCTCTAAGTGAGAATGACCCTAAGTTTTTATGTTATTTTTGTTTGTCATATTTTCTGAATTCAATTATACTCAACAATACTTACCAACTCTGAAAAATAGACTAATAAACTAATTTTGTTTGTTTATTTAATGGCTATTAACGAGGAATAAATAGACTTTCCAGAAAAAGGGCATTCAGTATTATAAACCGTTTATTATTAAAATAATAAATATGATAAGTAATTAGATAATTAGAATATCTAAACTTTTAAAATATTTTTAGGATGTTCAAAAGTAATTCAATCATAGCTCAATAGGATGGATGAAAATAAAAACTCCTAATCTCTGGGTAAATGTTACCGGAAGGACACTGATTACCTGATCTGATGTGACAGAAAAATATGAATTTAGCAACTGATACCAGAGCACTTCTAAGAAAGAGACTGTTTATGAAAATCACAAAATAAACCTTTTGAAGCCTATAGAAGTTTCAATGTTAAGGCATGGATAGAAAAAGATACTCAAGTCATCACCAAATGAGTAACAAAATCTGGAAAGGAACTTATAAAATCAGTAATGTTGAAAAAGAAGTGAAAAAGTGAGCCAACTTGCTGGATGGGTTGAAGCTTAAGCTACTGAGAGTGAAGGAAGGAAAAGGAGTCAAAAAATATTTTATTTACTTACGATTACTATGAATCATTATCCATTTAATCATCTATTTTATTCAAAAATATATTTTCAAAATAATTGTTTGCCAAGCATTCTGATGAGTGAGAGTGAAAGTTACAAGATACTGTCATGAGTCATATTTTGTGTTGATGGTGGGAGAAAAGGCTGACAGTAATGAAGTGCAAACATAGATTAAAATATGTATTCAAGATGATAAAGCAATATGAAATAACCAATAAAAGCCATCTTGTGTTGAGCAGATGGGAAGCAGAACCTTCAGTGGAGTGAATAGGAAAGATCATCTGAGTTGGTAATATTTGCAGGGAAAACTAAATGAAGAGAAGTGAAGCTCTCAGGGAGAAAACTATCCCAGGTCCTGTGTTTGTAAAGCCCTGGGGTCTGTGTTTGGAAATATTCTGGAGAATTTCAGCAACTCCGATACTCTTAACGATAGAGATTTTGAAAGGTACAGCTGGAGAGGTAGGAGCATTACCCCTAGTGGTAATGACTTTACACTTTATTCCTAGTGAAAATGGAAGAAAGTGAGAGTGGTTTAATCCATCTGCTACTGATCTCAACCTAAAAAAGGAAATAAAAGATAAAAAAAGAACTTTACTAATAAAATGTATGTTTTCTGTAAGAGTTGTTTGATGGTAGGGTGCATATGGATTGTTAATCATCAAGAAGAAGGAACTGCATAAACCATTTAGCTCTACTCAAAGACTAAAATAAAACAAGTATTATAAGAGAAAATAAAGAAGAAAGAAACCATACATATTAGAAATTTTTACCTAGAGCTATTATTAAGTTGCTTTAAATTTCTTATAAATATGAACTTTAAAAGGAGGCAAATGTGTAATTAAGTAATACCCAGCGACCTGTAATGAGATGGTTACGCCTTAATTGGACTCTGAGAAAGCCAGTTGCCATATTTTTGTAATGTAAATAATGTTGGTAATATATAAAGATATGGCCATGGCCATTCACACTAAGTCTTCCATTTTGATGACAGTTTCAGTTAGGATCCATTTAGCTAAAAGTAAAATACCAGATCATAGTGTCCTTAATATTAAGTATCTCACAAAGTAAATAGTCTGGAAGTAGGCAGTACTGTGAGCAATTCTAGAAGTCAAAAATAACATAAAAAACAAGTTCTTCTCATCTTTCCATCTGCATTTCCAACATGTTACTTCTTTCTTCCTAGTCACAAGGTGGCTGTCAGCTCCAGTGATCATATTCTCATGGACCCAGAGAGAAGACAACCAAAGGAACTTCTCTTCATCTATTTCTATTCTTATCAAGAAACAAAATATTTTTTAAGGCATCATGGACTATATCTTACCTCTCTACTTGTGTAGAACTGAGTAGCATGGTTCCACTGCTGCAAGTAGAGACAAAATAGTGTGACTTGCTTAGTTCCTTCCATGGGGCTGGTCATTTGTCACCTAAGGAAAATCAAGAGTCAGTTGGCAAGGAAGAGAGAAAGCCAGGAAAGCAACCAACAATATCTACCACAGTAAAAGAATAGATATATGCAAGAAATGAACTTGCTCACATAAGGTAAAATCTGACTCCCCAAAGAAAACTGGAAGACTATTTTCAATAAAGATGATTATCTAATTGAATATCATTTAAGGGAAGAAAACCACAGTTATTGCTCTCTTCAGGGAAAGAAGCAATAAAGAGATTAAGACCATCCACAGGAAATAATCCCTGGGAGGTTTTTTGGGCAAATCACAGTAATATTTTGATATGTTCATGAAAATAGGTATTTTGTCATATATTTTATGATTAGACATCATTGATAAGACATCTTTTTATGAAGAACAAACCCAAATAACAGGAAAGTAACAGCAAGGCATCAGAAAAACAACATAGATTGTAGAATGGCTAAAATCCATAATGTTGACAATGCCAAATGCTGGCTAGAAAGTGGAGCTGCAGGGACTCTCATTCACTGCTGGTGAGAATGCAAATGACTATGGCCACTTGAAGAGTAGCTTCATAGTTTTCTGAAAACTAAACAAACTCTTAGCATACAATTTAGCAACAGTCCTCCTTAGTATAATCCAAATATGTTGAAAACTTACATCTAAATAAAAACTTGCATGTGTATGCACCTAACAGTTTATTCATAATTTCCATACTCAGAAGAAACTAAAATGCCCCTCAGTAGGTAAATGGATAAATCAACTGTGATACATCTGTAAAATGGAATATTATTCATGGATAAAAAGAAAGGAGCTATTGAGCCATGAAAAGTCATTGAGGAAATTTAAAAGCATATGACTAAGTGAAAGAAAGCAATCAGAAAAATCTACTTACCGTATCATTCCAACTATATGACATTCTAGAAAAGGCAAAACTATAGAGACAATAAATGTACTAGTGAGTATCAGGGGTTTGTGTAGAGGGAGAAATGAGTAGGTAGGGAATAAGGTATTTTTAGGGCAGTGAAACTATCTTGTAGGATACTACAATAGTGGATACATGTCATAATAGAGTTGTCAAAACTCACAGAACATGCAACACCAAGAGTGAATTCTAAGGCAAACTACGGACTTTGGGTGATAATGATGTGTTAATGTTAGTGGGTCAAATGTGACAAATGTACCACTCTGGTGAGTGTATCAGGGTAAGAGATATGTGGGAACTGTCTGCTTTCCATTAAATTTTGCTGTCAACTTAAAGGGGTGAAAAAATAGACAAGTTTCACATTTAAATCTTAAGGGAATGCATTTTACAGGTATTACTCTTCAAAACTATTTCAAAATGTATGCTGGCTTAAGCTATGAACTTGGAGAATTTATGCATTTAATAGAATGAGGTAGAAACTCGATGTATATATTAGAAGCATCAGTATTTAACACAATTATACAATTACCAAAATTAAAACTGCATGTAATACATCAATTTTAAAAATTTATACAACTACTATTAAAGTCAAATTAGTATTATTAGCCAAAATCAGGCATTAAGAATCTGGTAAAATCAGTGAAGTAAAATAGAGAGAATGGTATCATAGCAAGTCATCTCTATATAACCCCGTACTTAAATGTTACATGAGTATAGACATATGTGGGTGTGTATGAGTTTATGTGTATATGTATTTACATACATAAAGTCAAGGAACCAATCAAGTTCTTAGAAACTAGGACTGACTGTATTATTACTTCAAAAATGGAATCCATGAAAATTTATTATTCAGTTTATAAAATCAATGGGAAGAACACTAAACCAAACTTGGAAAACATATAAGAAGTAAGGTCAAATCCCAGAGGAATCATCATCTAAAGAAGTCACTACTTCTTTAGCTACTTTTGTGCTTTGGTTCTAGACATCACCCTTGACACAAACTCCAAATAATCCAATTGTGTGTGTGTGTGTGTGTGTGTGTGTGTGTGTGTGTCACTTGCTCTAGATTTAAAATGCTGAATAAGAATCCAAATGAAAATAATTGAAGGATGACACTTTAGTCCCCAGATTAGTGTGTGAGGAGAATGGAGAGGGCTGTACAAAAGAACAGATGTCCTAGGAATGACGCATCGCAATGGCTAATGAACAGAGGAGTGGAGACCAAGAGCCTAATTTAATAGCTTGGTTCTCACCATCTCAAAAGTCTTCTTAAATATATTACAGTGGGAGATTTCACTGAAACTACTTTTTAAAACAAAACAGGAAGCAGCTATGGTTCACAATTTATTATCATCGAACAATGGACAATATAGACAAGAATATTCCAAATATGAAATATTATTTTAAAACCAGAAGACTCATTTTCTGCATGGCCTGTTCTACTAGGTTTAATGTATTTGAGGGTTCCTAGGGCAACTGCGAGTTGCCCCAGGGGTCTCAAAGGCATTATTGAGGGGCAGAGTGGGCATGGTTCCAGACCTGTGTACTAATTAGAACAGTTCTTTTACATTTTTTGACATTGGAAGCCTCCATAAAATAGTTCTTACAAAAGGGTTTTGGAGCCCCAAATATTGAAAATCAATGATGTATAAAACAGCACCTTCTAAACTTAAACTCTTAAAAAACAATAATATGTATAAATGTATTTTGTTCTTCAAGGAAAATGATCTTTTTTTTTTTCATGTGAGCTACTTTTGAGCAAGGACTTAATACGGAACAGATACTTTGCTAGCACTTTCTGTAAGCTATTTAATTAAAATAAGAGTTCAACTGTTTCTTTTAAAGATAGGAATACACACACGCACACACACACATACACACACACACATACACACACATATACGAAGAGAGACAGATTGAGAGACCCTTCAAAATTCAGTTTTGTGTATACAACCTCTTTGGATGTTTTGTTTTGGCCAGTTAATTTTTCTCCAGCCAAACATTCTGGTCTATACTAATCCATAAAAGCTTGCCACAGTTGGGCAGAACAGCAGGAGGCTCAATAGACTAGTGGGACCAGTAGAATGCCCCCTACTGTGTTTATACAGGTGAAAAATCTCAGCATAGGACTCTGTCAGCAAGTCTGTTTTCTTTAAAGGTGCACTGAATGCTTTGGAGTTTCTGTATCAGATATAATTTTAAAAGGCCCACATATACTCCAGCCAAGATAAAAAATAAATAAATAAATGTTTACAGTATTCCCCTTACTGGCAACAAACTGTTCTCACTTCTTCTTAACAGTTGTGAATCACTCATACTTAGTCTACAGCTTTCTCAGCAAAAGAAATTAAAAGGTACATGGAGTGTAAAGAATGTCTTCCTATTTCATGTTTTCTTTAGCTGCAATCCTCGTAATCAGCCACTATCCCGATGTTGATTTCCCAAAGTCTACATTTCTATGCACTTTAAACCCTGGCATCAATTCTTTTTGGTTTAATCACTGCTTTCGTCTTTACCTCCTTCCTAATTCTGGATAATAACAAGTGCTTTACCCATTCTTTTATCTTTGGTGTTATAGCTCCGTTCACAGTTCCAGTGAAAAGGTTTCCAACTTTCCAGATTGATGTCCATGATCTGACTCCCAATTCCAATCCCTTATGCTTCAAGAAAATTAAAAATATTTACCATATATTTTTTCTCATAATAAAAGCTGCTTTATCTCTTGTTTTTAGCTCATCAGAGCCAGCAGACCTATAGAATACATGTGCACCTTTTGACTATCACCTTTCATGTTTCCTCTGTTACTCTGGGACACAAGTATGGTATCGAGGGACCCAGATGTCATTTTACAATAACTAGGATTCCATGCTAAGAATGCTGGCACAGAAGGGTAAAAGTAGGGAGGGTCCCTGAGGATGTAATGAAGCTGCCATACCTTGGCTGAACAGTCCTCCTTTATACTTACTTCTTATGTAATAGAAAGAAATTTCTATTTGATGAAGTCAAATTACTAATTCATGCAGCCTTAAGGTCTCTAATTGATAGGGAAACTGCAGATATCTATTGAGTATACAGGAATCAAAAGCTGAGTTGAAGATATGTGAAATGAGGTATAAGGGTACATTTATTCTTTATTTCTAGGTTGCCACAGACTGCTACAAATTTTCCAAATTAAAAAGGTTTTAGATTTAGATATTAAATAATATTTTCATTTAATAAAAACATTTTTAAATGTTTATTTTATTTTTGAGAGAGGAGAGAAGATGCAGTAAGAGGGGGACAGAGGATCTGAAGCGGGGTCTACACTGACAGCAGACAGAGACAGCCTGATGTGGGGCTCGAACTCGCAAACTGCAAGATCATGACCTGAGCCAAAGTCCCACGCTTAATCAAATAAGCCATCCTGAGGCCCCATTTAAAAAACACTTTTAAGCACATTTCAAAATTAATTTATTATATGAACACATAGATGTATTTTTCAAGACAAAATTAAGCAAGGTCATTCAATAAATGAATACAGAATATGAAAAAAAATTTTCCATGTTCATTCAGTCTATAATCAACTTAAAGCAGCTCACCTAGATTATTGGTAATAATTCAACTTGCTTATTCATTACTTCTGGAAAAAAGGATTTAACCTTTGCATAATAAATTCTTATATGGACTTTTAAAGGAGCATTAGTTTCTGAAGCATCACTTGAGTCAGTCTTGAAATTTTGAAATGTATCAACGAATACTGCGGAAGAAACGGATCTGTGTGCGGTGTTTCGATCAGCTTTGTATGATGTCTTTCTTGAAATGTAGCCTCAACAGGAGGAGAGGAACACAAAGCAGTGACATATTATCTGCTCGAGAAAGAAGGCAAACAAGGGCACCTGGGTGGCTCAGTGGGTTAAGCCCTGACAAAGGCTCAGGTCCGCTCACGTCATGATCTCACAGGTCCTGAGTCCCAGCCCTGCGAGGGGCTCTGTGCGGACAGGACAGCTCGGAGCCTGGAGCCGGCTTCAGATTCTGTGTCTCTCCCTCTCTCTCTACTCCCTCCCCACCATAAACATTAAAAAATCATTATTATAGTAAAGGATTTGTACAACAGGATTTGTACAGTTAATTTATACACGCTGGCAGTTCTTAGATTGCATAAGGTAAGCGTAAAAATACGATGATGTATTTTAAAACAGTGTAAATTGCTAAACTGTTACGGGTCCTCCAGTTACAAATTGCACGTACCAGCCTCGGGGGCAAGGATTTTGCTCCGCTCATTGCTCCGCAGCCCTGGGCTGAAAGCTGACCCTGGCGCCGCCCACGGAGGGCAGGCCGAGACTGCAGACACGCCGCCCGCCGACGGCCAGGTGGCAGGTGGACCAAGCCAGGGAGCTCAGGAGACCTGCACGCGCGCCGCCAGCATCTTACAGGTGCATATGGCCCCCTCAGCGGGGCTCCGCCGTGCATACCTGTGCAGAGGGCCTCAGCATCACACCGCCCTCTCCGGCCCTGTGCTGCAAGCTGCCCTCTGCGAGAGCGCACAGTGGGCGGCAGAAGGGTCCTTCCGAGGGGTGGGAGGGAAGGCCTCCAAATGCCCGGATGGACTCCCAGGTCAACCTAAGGTCACGTCCTCTCAATGACCTCCTTCAACGCGCTCATTGAATAAAAGTCATCACAAGGGGGGAAAATGCATAGCCCTGGATATGTATGATATAAATTCTAAATGAGACCTTGGCCAGTCTTGTTTTTTCATCCCAAACGGACTTTTGTTTATTAGACAAAATTAAGGAATATACACATTTTACATAACATCTCTTTTTTAAGCATTAAAAGCCAAGAAGCCAGAATAGTCTTTGAAATTGTCAAGGTGCAGGGGAGCCTGGGTGACTCAGTCGGTTGAGCATCTGACTTTGGCTCAGGACATGATCTTGCGTTTTGTGAGTTCAAGCCCTGCATCGGGCTCTGTGCTGACAGCTCCGAGCCTGGAGCCTGCTTTGGTTTCTGTCTGTCTGTCTGTCTGTCTGTCTCTCTCTCCACCTCCTCCGCCCCTCTCTCTCGAAAAAATAAACAGTAAAAAAAAAAAGTCTCTAAAAATTGTCAAGGTGCATACAACTATAATAGTTTTTCTCATTATCAGATTACTTATCAAATATAATCATAATGTACAATTCCATAATGAAGTTTAGTCAATGTTGAATATACATTCACACCATAAATATCATCATTTTTCTTGTTACGTGTGGATCCTAATTCATCAATATGATGCTGAGATTCTGGGGAGAAGAGATAGCATCTTATTCTTGTCAGTTTTTGACACTGATATGGTAATACTGCTCAGTGTATTTACAATTTAGTCAAAATTTCTATCTTAGATTCATAGTAATCTATGTTTTCAATAGTTTTTAATATGGGAATATATATATAACATAAACTTCACCATTTAAAATTTTTTAAATGTTTATTTTTGAGAGAGAGAGAATGACCAGAGGAGGCGTAGAGAGAAAGGGGGCAGAGGATACAAAGCAGGCTCTGTGCTGACAGCAGAGAGCTCAATATGGGACTCAAATTCAGGAACAGTGAAATCATGATCTGAACTGAAGTCAGATGCTCAATCAACTAAGCCACTCAGGTGGCACAAAATTTACCATTAAAAAAATTTTTTTTAATGTTTAGTCATTCTTGGGTGAGAGAAAGAGAGGAGGGAGGATGGGCAGAGAGAGAGAGACACAGAACCCGAAACAGGCTCCAGGCACAGAGCTGAAGCAGGGCTCAAACTCACAAACTGTGAGATCATGACCTGAGCTGAAGAAGTTGGACGCTCAACTGACTGAACCACCGAGGCACCCCCAAAATTTACCATTTTAAATGTACAGTTTAGAAATATTAAATGCATTCATAATGTTGTGCTACCATCACCGCCATCCATCTCTAGAACTCTTTTCATCTTATAAAACTGATGACAATTCTGCAGTCTCCCTTCCCCAGCCCCTAGTAACCATTCTTCTTTCTGTCTGTATAATTTTGAATATTCTGTATACTGCATGTAAGTGGAATCATGCAGTGTTACCTTTTATTGACTGGCTTAATTAGCATAATGTCCATAAGCTTCATCCATGTTGCACTATTTGTTAGAATTTCCTATCTTCTTAAAGCTGAATAATATTCCATTTTTCATATACAGATTTTGTATATATACATTTTGTCTATCCATTCATCCATCAATGGACACTTGGGCTGCTTCTACATTTTAGCTTGTGTGAAAAATGCTGTTATACATATGAGTATACAAACATCTCCTTGAGGGAGGTGCCTGTTGGCTCAGTGGTTTCAGTGTAGACTCTTGGTTTGGGCTAAGGTCATGATCCCAGGGTAGTGGGATTGAGCCCTGTGTTCTCTCTCTCTCTGTCTCTCTCTCTCTGTCTCTCCTTCTGCCCCCTCCCCCACTTGCACACACATACTCTCTTTCTCTGAAGAGACCCTGCTTTCAATTATTTTGGGTATATACCTAGAAGTGTAATTGATAGATCATGTGTTAATTCTATTTTCAATTTTTGAGGAAATTTCATACTGTTTTCCACAGCAACTATACCATTTAACATTCCCACCAGCTGTGCACAAGTATTCTGATTTCTGCCCACCTTCACCGACACTTATTATTTTGATCCTGGCCATCCTAATGAGTATGAGGTGTTTTTTCCCTACTCTTAATTCAAAAAGTCACTATATGAGGTAACATTTTTATGTAAAATAAAAATTTGCTCTCCATGGAGAATTATACATAACACTGAAAAGCATTTTAATAAGTAACAAAAATAATTATACCATTGCATTCATTCTTTTTCCTCTATTGTCATAATTCTCCACAAATTTTCTTAGGTATTCTCATTGATATTCTATGTTAGGGGTAATACTGAAATAATACCTTTGATTAATCATTTTTCATTTCAATAACAAAGCTCAGTAGATTGATTATATTGAAATGTGTCCAAGAAAAAACAAGTATTAGAAAAGTAACATGTGATGTATGAATTACACAAACTTTAAGAAGAAAATACTTAATTTAAATCTCTGTGAACTATGTGTTCATTTGATTGAATATATTCTTTGAAATGCTAAAGAAATGCAGATTAAGAAAATGATCAAATCCTTGGCACATGCTATCAATAAGCACAGAAACGTAGGAAAGGAGAATCTAATAAAAGATGAAAGGGATGCTATTTTCACTGATGTTCTATCATTAAAAAGTTTCAGCCACTAGGAATGGTATATAATAAAAGAATAAACTGATGCTGAGTTTTCACTGATATATTTTCTGTCATAGGAAGTTTAGACCACTGTTTTTCCAACGCCTCAAGTGAGAAAATAAATACCTTCTAGGCAAATAAAAAGTTTCTGTAGGCCAAGGTAATTTAGTATCTGCTCTGGCAGATGACATAGGCAATTTTTCATCCTCTCTGAGCCCACCTGAACAGCTGTCCTTGTGTGCTTAAATGGTTATTAAAATACCACTTTGGAAGTGTTTACCTGAAGGCTATAGAAAAAGTGAGATGTCTTCTCAATTCTGGAGAAATTCAATTTAATAAAGTTGATTTTAAGCTCTATTACACCTCAACTCTATTTTCTCCATGGTCGTTTCAGATGGAAGGAATGAATGTCTCTGCTGGAAAACAGATCTCTGGTGTCAAAAGATAGTATTTGGATTCCTGTCATCGTAACTGTGAAAATATTTCATGGGTAATCCATAAAGCCACCCTAAAAAAAATAAACCCCACAAATACAAAGACTTTTGAGGAAGGGGAGATAAAGTACAAATATATCTATATTTCTGATAATATTTCAACAAAAATAATTTGTGTTCCTCGACTATATTAGATGTTTCCTGCTTTTTGTCTACCTGGAGTGTTTTCATTTAGAAATTTGAGTGGAAATCTAGTTTGCTTCCTTCAGAGTTGTTCTAATCACAGTCTTTTTATGAGGCCTCTCTTACCTGACTCCCTATACCAACATCCTTAATCCTTCTTAATCTGTTCTATTTTTCCCTTTCCCTGTTAACGTTTCTCTCCTTTTAAGGAAATGGATGATTTACTTATATGTTTTTATTGTCTGATCTCTTACTGGAGTATGTAAGTTCCACAATGGCAGATGCTTAATAAAATCTGTGGAGTTAATGAGTGAATGAATGAATAATTAGTAAATCAGGAAGTGTTTAATTAGTATTTAGTAGGTGCAGGTCTTTTTCAGAGCACTATAAGTAGATACTTTCTCTGCTTTCATGCAGAAATTCTTCGAGTGGGAAATATAGAAATAGACATTAGATAAATGTAATACTATTTTGAATGTAACTGATAAATTTGAAGCATTATGGGGAGTTATTAAAGGGTATAATATCATATCATCTGGGGTTTCAGAGAAGCTCCACTAAGGAATTGCACTAAAACTCTATTCTAATAGATGAATAAAAATTCCTAAGTTTAAGCAAAGCCTTTTGTTTTCAAAAATTGGTTGAGCCACCATGTTGTAGATCTAATACTGTTTTCACACTACATTCCACATCTTTGCTTTATCAGTAACTTGGCTTCATTCTATCTTTTGTACCCGCTCCATAGTCTTCAAATAAAAATGAAATCATGGTATTGGTCAGGAGAGGGAGGCAAGACACTCTTACAAACACCTGCCTGTTAACACGTGAAATTGATATGGCAAATATTTGTTTTACATGCAAGTGAAGGGGAGGTGGGATCAGGACTACTTTATCTCTTACTTTGTACAGCAAACTCATTGACAACTGCTGACTAAACCAAATCCAGTAAAACAGCATAAAATGTGACTAAAACTTCCCCTAACGTAGAAGAAAAGACTTGCTCCTTTCCTCATGATGCTCAAGTACAAATATTCCATGGAACAGCTATCAGAGAGAAGGGATATGCTAAGAAGAAATGTTGGTTGAGTATCTGGATTCTCATCAGAGAGATTCTTCCTCTTTACACTCCTTTCTTAGTTGGCAGAATGAAGCAAAGAAGAGAAAAGTGAAAATTGTCTGCATTGTAGAGACAAGTACATCAGGCTTCCTGGGTTGCGTTTGAATATGATTGGCAAAGGTCAAACACAGATAGCCTGTGGGTTTCTAGAGGCCAGTTCACAGTCACTTACCACCTCTCTGACAATCCTCACACTCACAAGATGATGAGTTTTTGACAACTATCATAACAGCCTCTAAGAGAATCTAGAGGTTAGGTCTGCTTGTACGATTGTGCAGCTAATGTACTGGTACGAGCTGTTCTCTATGTGCTCTGAAACAAAGAAAGAAGAGAAAGAGGAGAGGAGGAAGGAAAGGAGAGGGAAGAGGAGGAAACCTCTAATGCATATGCCATTATTCGATAACATTAAAAGATAAGAGAACAAAATGAGGAATTCTGCTATTTCTGAGATTTGGGGAAACTCTAAGCCAAAAGAGAATATATTCTTTATTTTTTTTATTTGTCTAGTATTTCTGTGGCAAGACAATATAAGAAAGAGGGTCAAGGATGTGTGATTCTCCAGAGAACATGAATATGATTGGCAAAGTTCTGGTCACCAAAGGGCTGGTGAGCCCAACAACTTAGGCATGTGGAGTGTCCTTCTGGTCATGCATTCAATGTTCTTTTGGTGGCATAGAGAGAAGAATCTTGATCAATCACCAAATATTTGGTTGCTTCTTCTCAAGATTTACATGAGATATAACTTCATGTTAAAGTTACAATTAACCTTGTTAATCTAATAATCTTCAAATAGCTCACTCTTTCAGATATAGGCTTTTTACTTCTATGTATCATGAGGACTTTGAGAAATCGTTATACACATGCAGTATATGTTGGACCAAGCAGGCATTTCGTCTTTACTATCAATACTTTCAGGTGGGCTTACTTCATTTTATTAAGAACAACATATATTTGCATCTAAGCTCTAGCCAGGTGTTACTGTTACTTAGTTAGCTGGTTTATTTTTCAACCAGTTTCTGTCTGACTTTGGTCTTTGTGATTCCCACCAGCTGTACACTGAAACAGCTGTGTCTCCCTCTCCTTCTCTCAGAGCAATTTCCAGGGACTCGTATTTAAAGGAGAGTGAAATGTTGTCTCTAATTATAACAGCAATCTGTTCCCCAGCAGTTTTCACACTCTACTTACATTCCCTACTGTGTTTTTCCAATAATCTTACCCTTTCTTCCATTTCTCTAATTTTGGATTTAAAACCATCAAACTGCTGGTTAACTGAATTAACTTTAGAGTACATTACTTCTAGCACACTTTTTGGAAGCATATATGATTATTTATGTTGATATTTAAGATTAAATTAGAATTATTTCTCCAAATATCAAGGGCAGAGTAAACTGTTAGGTGTTAGTGAAGGATGGTTAGTCCTCAATATTTATTGATCTTCTGCCATTGGTGCACCTGCTTTATGATGCCTAACAACGTATGGACGAGAGAAACGCCATGACCTGTGTCAGCACAGCAGCGTTTTTAACTATGCTCTTCCAATTCTTCTGCACAATTGCTATTTTACAGAAGAAGAAAACATGATGTGAAACAGTTAACAAGCATCTGCTTTATTTAAGAAATGTGGCAAATCAATTAAATCTCCACTAAATTTGCAAAAAATATGTGCTCAATTTCCAAAATATAGCATAATGATAGAATTTTAGAATTATCTTTGTAGTTATTTAAACTGGGTTCTTAATTTCATAACAGGTTATAAGCTAAAGAAAGCATTTAAACAGTCCCTGAACATGACCTTAAGCAACTTTATACTTGTGCTTTGATTTAGAAATACTGGTACTATCAAGACATTAAAATAACAACCTTTGTGGGGCGCCTGGGTGGCTTAGTTGGTTGGGCGTCCGACATTTGCTTAGGTCATGATCTTGCGGTTCCTGGGTTCGAGCCCCGTGTCGAGCTCTGTACTGACTGCCAGCTCAGAGCCTGGAGCCTGTTTCAGTCTGTGACTCCCTCTCTCTCTGACCCTCTCCTGCTCACGCTGTCTCTCTCTCTCTCTCTCTCTCCTAGGGGGAAAAAAAAAACATTAAAAAAATAACAACCTTTGCTTAGTCGTCAGGAATTTAATACCCAAAACATAAAAATATCTTATAATCTAAACATGTTTCATTGATAACCAGATTGTTATTTGAGAATGAGATTCAGCAATAAAAGTCTGTACTTATTTAAAATTAATTTTATATAGCATTGCTTTAAACTATATTTTGCTACCCAAGATTCTAGCTGCTTTATCACTCTTTTCTTATAGATTTTCATGTCAAACTGATTCATTTTCCACAGAAATTTCACGTATTTTGCCAATTTATTAAAAACACTCTCTGTAATTTACTTCTTATTGTTTTGAATAGATTAAGGAAGAACTGCTGTCTTTCTACTATTTTTATTTGCTATTGAAATAAGATTTTTCTTCCAAAATATTATTTAACTTATGATAATTTGCATATTACAAAGTTATTGATTCGTGATTGTTACTTTAACCTGCCATCTTACTTAATTATTGACTCAAAAACTTTATTTGATTCTTTTAGATTTTCTATGCATATAATCAGATCAACAGAGAATAATAAATTTCACTCTGCCTTTTTTTCCCACATTTACATCTCTTACATATTTCTTGGCTCTAACAGTTTTTTCTTCCCTTAGTGCCAGAACAATAACATGAGGGTGATTTTCGTATTCTTCTCTGTCTCTTAGTCTTAAACATAGTGCTTTCAGTGTTTTAACCTTAAACTTCTGCATCTGATTTGAGATATTTCTCATATTTTCTTATCCAAGATGTGACATCATGAAGAAGGAACGGGGAGGAGTTGGAATGCAGGAGGAAAAATCCTAACTTTCCTTTCTATGTGATTGTCCTGACAACTTAGAATTTACACTTTCACCAAAACCTGTTTTCTATCAAAATCTGAGTGCAGTGATATTTCTAATCAGCCATCAGTATATACTACTACAAAGAGTTTTAGTCTCCCTCTACTCAGTTAAACTCTGTATAAAGGATATAAGCACATACTTAGTGACCTCCAGTCCCCATATCAAAATAAAAATGCTAAAAAAATTATCCTCAATTAAAATTAGGTAATGCATTTGTCTGTTTCCTATAAGTATGAAGTTATTTTACTAGCACAACATCGCATATCATGAATTTTAGTGGCAGGAAATACACTGAGGTGGTCTGGTCTGTATGATCCCCCAGTTGGACATGAGCCCTCTTCTTCATCAAGGAGGATGTTTCTCTTTTAATGATTTCAGCACATTTTCCACAAATTTATAAAAAATGAATATGTTAGATCCTTGCAAAATTTCTGGTCACAGACTGTAATGCTTATTATTTCCATTCTGCACAGGGAACCAGATTGAAATAGAGAGAGTAACAAAAGTTGCAGAACTATGATCAACTAGAATCAATGAAGTGGAATGAAAGCATAAAATAAATGACCATTAATATTGTGTGTGTGTGTGTGTGTGTGTGTGTGTGTGTGAAAGAGAGAGAGAGTGAATGAAACTAAATGAAGTCTGTGTGCTATGCACATACACTGCTAGGTGTCAATGGAACGATACTCAATGTCTCAGGGACACCAACCCATTGCAATCCATTCATTAATAAATGACAGCATTCCCATTTGACTTCACCCCAGTCTTAATATGAATAAACAAATAAATGTAATAATCTTTATTCCTCAACAAGAATTGTTTTAGTTATAATTTGTATTTAGCCTATATTTGTTAAAAACAAACACTGTCCTTATAATAGGCACTTATGTTAAACATAGCTTTATTTATTCCTCTTCAGATTACTAACCAAGGACATTTTTATGTGGAGCAGAAAGACTTCATGTCAACCTCTCCCCTCAACAAGGTGTCTTTTGGGTGGAAATAAATAAATCATTTTAAGGAGGGGCATTTCTTGTTGTGGAGCCTGCCTTCTGACAGTTACTCGCTGATGCATAGCTGAAAAGGGCTCTGTGCTTACGGTGAAAAATAATTACCAGAACTTGACAAGGAGAATGTATTCATTCCAAGCCTGTGACAGAGGTACAAGTAAACAAAAGAAAGATAGCAAGATAAACAAATGAAAGATAGCGAGAAATTTCATGGAGACCAGTATCACGTATTTCTCCCCCTGGCCTGAAGGCTGATGCTGCGCACTTCCTATAGGCTACAAACGATAAACCAGCACTATGGAACACCTGGAAGTCAATGGGAGCCCATTTTTGCTCAACAAGAGATCCTGACAACTAACAACTAATAACCATCTGCCTGAGGCTCCAGTTGAGGTTTTAAGATGCATCAAGTCCCCCTTACAGCCTCCAGCTTCATGTCCAATAATGCTTCCAGTGCCTGACGTCTTGAGTCACGGAATTATGAACACTTAGAGCTCGCCTGGGGGACAGACAGTTATCTGAGGCAATATTCAGACTTTCCAGATAAGGATAATGAGCATAGGTTAATTACACAACAGTTCAAGGTTGTACAGCTACTTTGGTAAAGTGATCAGAATAAGATCTAGGTTTTAAAGTCCTAGACTAGTGTTCTTTTACTTTATGCTGTCTCCCTTACGTGATTATTTTTTAAAGTAAAACTAACAGTAATCAAGTCAAAGTAAGCCTCCGAATTAACATGCCTTTTGAAGAGTAGAATGACACTGATTTTTCTAAGTAAGCCTTCTTACCCCCATCCCAAGCAATCAGCAGTAGTTTTAATTTCATGATGAGTCTTCCATGCTTTTTTGCCAGATCTCCCTGGTGAATGAGTGGAGAAATCGTTGAGTGCGGTACAAGTTTAGGAAAACAATCTGTACCACTGGAACAGAGGTAAGCTAACTGGCACATATGGGGAGTGAAAACATGACCATGGCCTCATTAGCACCAAGTGCTAAAAAACGGAGCTAAGCAGCCAAGTGTGAAGGTGAACCAGTCACAGAGAAGGTCTGGGCACCCTAAAAAGGACATGTTTTGCCTCACTGTGGAGTTTTTCCTGGATGTAATTAAAGCCCGATCCTTTCCAGCTGTAGTGCCACAGATTGTTTTAAGATAAACTCAATCTATAATTAAAAATCTCATTAATCATTTCCCAAACTATTTGTTGTAATATAAAATGGAAGTTGAAACCATTCCTGCTGTGAAAAACGATTATAATATTAACAACCACGGCCATAACAGATGCTAATGGCAAAAGGACCTTTGTGTTACTGTTTATAGTTTTCCATTTTCACACCTCCCTCACAAAGCAAGCAAGTGAATACTCAAGTATTCCTTAACCCAATGTGTTTTCTGACTTTGAAGTACATTAAGCATTTTAACAAAGTTTTTACTATTGTATGATAAGAATATTATATGACTGTAATTCCAGATTAAAGTTATTAAATAGACTCAATGTGCTTAAATGTAACTGGATTAAAATGAGATTATTTATTTTATTTTGTGATTAGCAATCCATTCGGATACTTAGACCCAATATCTAATAGCTGTCAGACTGATAGCATTTTTTCCTTCCTAGAACTTTAAGATTAATACCAGCTTTAAGTTTCTAAAGACAATAATGGACCTTCACCATAATGATAGGGATAGACAGCAGAGCTCTAACCCAGATGACGATTTCAAATGTGGTTCTATGGTAAAGAAGTTTGACTATCATGGGTAACCAAATGTTGGTTTTCCTAGGAGAAATCCAGTTTATACCTACTGTGCTTGAGATCTATCTGGTTTATTTAGCAGTCATTCCTGATTTGCTGTTGTTATTAAAAATTATTATCAATAGTTGCATTCACCTAGGGGAGGTTCCACATATTTTCACTTTGTACTTTTATCTTCTTTGTCCCTGTGGCATTGTGTAAAAGACTCATGAGTACTGAACTGAGTTCTAACAACTAATCTGAAAGACAACTAAATCCCCAGTTCTCATTTCCTAAACATTCGAAGACTCAGGGAACAAACCTAACTAGTAAAGTGAAGTACATTCTCTCACTTGGCATTCCTTCCTGACCATTTGATAAAGGGCTGTTCTCCCAGACCATTTGATAGATGGCTAACCGTGTCATGCATGGCACCGATCATGTTTACAAGAATACCAAAAGCCACTAGGAGTAAGGAGAAATCATATGTTAATTATATTTTACATATATGTATTACATAGAAATTGAGTAGCTTTGCAGTTGAATATATTGGTATGGATACTTTTGTTATTTATGGTTCAAAGCTACAATTCTATATTTATTGTTTGGTCATGCTTTTGTTTGGCTCTTTTGTATTTTTAAAAAATTTCAGTAACAATAAACTAAAATTGTGTATACATTTAATGGTAAATTGAGTTATACACTTTTATTGTTCAAGAAAGTTGTTAATAATGTAACTACACAGAATGCTGGTCAACATTTACTGTCTCACATGGCAACAAGATATCAGATCTGCTGAGGAAGAATTAATAAACCAGGTGATGTGTGAAGAAGTATGTGTTTAAACATAAGGATTTAGCAACTGAAGATTCTATGGTAAGGAACTATGTTCTTTGTTCTGTGGTAAGGAACTATGTTTGAAATTGTCACCTGGTTAGAGTTCTCTTCTCTCTCCCTATTACTTTGGTTAAGTTCTAGTATTATCTTTATAAACTTAAAGTTGATATGAAAGAGTGCTCACATATCATTCTGTGAAAAACAAACTTTCACTCGAAGATTGTTCTCTTAATATTTTTGTTCTATTTTCATCTTCAATTTTTCTTAGTTATAATGAAAAATAGTTAGCTTTATCAGAAAATCCTTCATAGATAATGAGATTATTCCAGTTTAATATCAATGCCATCAGATACAAGATCAAATAAGATCAAATAAGAAGTTATTTAATATTTGATATGGGTTGCATATTTTTATCCTATTTATAAAGGAAGAGTGAAGCTGTTAGACATTCATTTCGTCAAAGATTAAACATGAAACATTAGTCAGTGCTACTATAAAGTCAATATGAAAGATGAATTTTAGTAGGGTGGAGTATATTTTTAAAAAAGATCCTTAATACATTTAAAAACATATAGAATAGAAAGTGCACTTGAAATAGACTTCAAGGCATTAACATAATTTACTATTATGTTCAAATAAATTGTCATATTCCAGCAACTGAAAAAGAAGCTGTAGCTATCAAAATTTAACATTACATACATATACACACACATACACACATATACACATATGCTGAGACACACTTACAAAGACTGAATGTAACCAAACTAACAAATTTTAGTTATGTAACTCTTGAACTAAACAATAATAATTACTACATGATATTACATCTATTTCTTCTAGTGCCCATTATAATTGTATTTAAGGAATGTTTGACCTTCGGAAAAAAATCACCTTCAAGAACCCAGTGTGGTATTAAACATTTTTTAAAGCAGCACTTTATATTTTAGTTAAAATGTATTTGATATCAGTTGGAAATGTTAACAAAATATTCAGTGAAAGGAGAACTAAAATCTAATCCTTTTCACCTTTTAGCATATTGCAGTTATTTAAAACATAACTTGAAATAAGAAAGAGCTAATAGAATGGCTTTTTTCTCATACAATTATTGATCAGAAAAAAAAACAACATTGAAATTCACAGGTAAAGGAGAGTATCTGCTATACATTTGGGCTGCAATATTTTCACATTTGAATAGTAAAAAGTAAATGATAGGATTTTTTCTGAGCTTTCTCCCAATTAAAATATTCTGGTCCTGGAGTACCTGGTTGGGTCAGTAGTTTGAGAATCCAAATCTTGGTTTCAGCTCAGGTCATGATCTAACGCTTCTTGAGTTCGAGCCCCACATGCGGCTCTGTGCTGACAGTGTAAAGCCTGTTTGGGATTCTCTTTCTGCCCCTACTTTGCTATCTAAACAAACAAACAAATAAATATTCTGGCCTAAGATTAAGAGTCAATTGAATGTGTCAAATATTTTTAGTTAATTAAGCATAAAAATAAATTGTGATGAAGGTCAGGATAAAATGTATCTAAAAATTTTAAATACTAAACCTTTGAGGGGCGCCTGGGTGGCTTAGTCGGTTAAGCGTCCGACTTTCGCTTAGGTCATGATCTCACGGTTCGTGGGTTCGGGCCCCGCGTCGGGCTCTGTGCTGACTGCCGGCTCAGAGCCTGGAGCCTGTTTCAGTCTGACTCCCTCTCTCTCTGACCCTCCCCTGCTCACGCTGTCTCTCTCTCTCTCTCTCCTAGAAATAAATAAAAATAAAAAAAATAATAATAATAAATACTAAACCTTTGAATGTGGAAAAGAACATTCTTCAGAACTGTAATCATCTGGTATTTGAGATTCACGACTGGGAATGTGAGTAAAATATGTAAATATGTGATAGGAATAAATTTTCTGATTTGCTTATTTTTGTTTAGGTAATCAATACAAAGTAGTTTTTTAAGTTTTTACTGACATATATGTATACATATTACTTTGTACTTTTTATAAAGATATTTTTTGAGAGAGTTGGTGGCGGGTGGGGGGGGGAGGAAGGAAAGAGAGAAAGGGAGAGAGAGAGAGAATCCCAAGCAGGGTCAACACTGTCATTGCAGAGCCTGATGTTGGGCTTGACCTGAGCAGAAATCAAGAGTCAGAGGCTTGGGGCTTCTGGATGGCTAAGTTGGTCGAGTGACCCACTTTAGCTCAGGTCATGATCTCAAGGTCTGTGAGTTTGAGCGTGTCAGGCTCTGTGCTGACAGCTCAGAGCCTAGAGCCTGTTTCGGATTCTGGGTCTCCTTTCCTCTCTGGCCCTTCCTCACTTGTGCTCTGTTTCTGTCTCTTTCCCTCAAAAATAAACATTAAATTTTTTAAAAAAATCAGATGCTTAACCCACTGAGCTACACAGGCACCTAATAAATAATTTTATTTTTAAAAACTAAAATAAATTAGTGTGAGAGGTTTCTACAAATATCTATTTAATAAACCAATTTGTTATTGTAAAATTATTTTTACTGTAATTTTTGTTTTATAATTTTGTTTTATAATTTTTGTTTTAAATTTATAAATTTAAAATTTTGTTTTATAATTTATAATTTTATAATTTGTTTTATGTATTTGAATAATTTCATTTGTTTTGAGCAAAACTTTTTACTTTCAAGTGTCTTACCTTGGACAGTGAATTACATGTCCAACTTATTGATAATACATACAGATATCTTTCAATTTAACAAATATCATATCAACTTATCAAAATACTGTTCCTCAATTTGAAGAAACAGAGAAATCAAGAATAATGTTTTCAGGATACCTTAAGAAAACCTCCCAAAAATACTCATGCCATTAATTTATGATTAAAAAATTTTGTAATTATAAGAAAAGAATTGTTTGTCTAACACTATAGTACTTGTTATAAATTAGAATTTCCATGTAGTGCAGTTGTACTAATCAGGGTAACCTAACTAATCTTACGTAACCCTGCAATTCCCCATGGCTTATCTCGTTAAAGTTTTGTGCCTGTCTCATGCCATATTGCAATGCAGGTAAGCAGTAGCCGCTGTTCTACGTGGTCAATCAAGGATGCTGACCTCTTCTGTCTCAGAGCTCTGCCATGTTTAAGGTCTCTGAATCCTCCACTTAATTGTTTGCTTTCAGATAAAGAAAGAGAGCTTGAAAGAGGTCAGGGAGTCATGAGAAGCTAAGCCTTCAAGGGGCTTCATCATTTCCTTTTGTACACCCCTCGTGAGGACTCAATCACATGGTCCTACCTAACTGCTAAAGGTTCTGGAAATGTAAACTACAAGTCTGTCAAAGAAGAAAGTATACAGATATTGGCCAGTTTCCGCCAGCCTTCCAAGAGAAGGAACCTATTTACTGGCTGTTAACTTCGGCCATTAACATAGTGCTTCAGTGCTTACTACAAGAACACAGTATCAACGGCTTCCAGGGAGCAGTTAAAAAAGAAAATGGGTAGAGCAACCAAGAAGGTAACAGGGAGTGGTGGAGACTGAGAGAGCAGATGAACCTATGTCCTAGCACAGAAACAGCAGGTGCTGCCAACCTGCATGAAACGTCACCTGGAGTTACTAGCCGATGGACATTTAAAGAGAAACTGGCTCTATAGACCTTATGGAATATATTTGATGTTCAAATTCTTTTTCAAATTAAAAGCCTTTGTTAAAAAGACTTTGCAGTCTAACTCAACATTTATGAGACTTTTATTTTATGGGTGATAGGAGAGGGGGTAGAAAGCATTGAATTGCCCAAGCCTTAAATATAAAAGAAATGAAGAAGGGAAGAGCTTATAAAGAGGCAATATGTAACAGAGTCACAAATATCAAAGGTGCATTTATCTAGAAATGTGGTTTGAAGCTGAAAGTATATACTATGACCCGAAGGAATGGCTACAGAAAGGGAGACAGTTTAAGGAACAGAGTGACAATCAGGAGGAGAAAACAAAATAGTCAAAATGCCTCTAATGAGGCAAAGAGCCAGTGTCTTGATAGAGGACTAATAAACCTGGTCAAATTAGTCAGTGGGCTAAATGGAGGATGGATAACTTCTCTCCGTTCCATTTTCCTTTTCCTCCCTGCTATTTTATTACATTTTCATCATAATCCGTCTGCTTATCTTTATAGTTAAACATTAACTTCTCAGAAAATGTTTTTCATGCTGAGAAGTTGCTGCTATCTCCTCAACAAGAGCTGGTTCTAACAAATGCCTGTATACTATGCTCTGTACCCCATTCAGTTCTCCTCTTCATGATATCATTTCCTAGACCTGCCTGATTGAGTCACACTGCCAGCAATCTGGAGTGGCAACTTAGGCAAGCACCAAGGGATACTTACTATCATTAATATAAGCAGCAATATAGATTGAGATCTCTCTCTTATGCATTGGGGTATTAGTTATACACTGAGAACTCTATAATAAAGGATTCATGAACTAAATCTTCAGGTATTGTTGTTTAAGTAATTCAAGTTTCATTTCTGGTAAAATAATTTTATTAAAAGCTCTGAAAGACATGATGAGTTCACTGAATTCATTTCTTTATGCCACAGTCTATCCATCATTACATTACAGTACTTCTGATTAAGATCGAAGTAGTATAGATAGATAGGTAGATGGTAGATAGATAGATAGATGTTCAATTTTATTATGATTTTTCAAATCACTATTTTTCATAAATATTTTTCAAAATAGTTACCTGCATTGAATTGCAAAGTGTTTTTGTAGCTATAATACCCTGTTCAACTCATTTACATTTAGTAGATGAAGATAATTATTTTCTGTATCAGTAGGAAATTGACATTGTCTTTACAAGTGAAACCAATTGAATAACTGCGACCCTGTTGGTAGGTTTGTCTTGTATTTTCTGTTTGGAGACTACACTAAATGGTTATTTTATTGAATTTATTGTATTTATTTTGCATTGTGAAAAGTGGCATATAGGGCCTACAAATATGCAGAAAGCTTTTCAAAAAATGATTTGAAGACGTAGTATGTCTATTTTTGCTTTCAGGGTACTAAACAGTTCAGCATGGACACCGCCTATCAGGTGAACGGGATTCCTAGTAAATGTTTAAAAGAACAGAAGAAAAGGCAAGACAGTGATTCATACAAGGGAAGAAATGGTCCCCAGTTGGAGGTTGGATGATATGGATCATTATAAGACGTAAGCCTATGGAAGGGGAGGAAGGGAATTGCTTCAGGTGACTCAATTGAGTTTTTGGTCCACAGAATTGTTCTGTCAATTCAGTCACAGACAGACATTGCTTTTCATACCAGCAACCTCTCGGGTATATTCGTTCCCATTCACCCAGCATTATGTGATGGTGTAGGGAGAAATACAAAGGTGTCAGAGTCAATCTTTCCTCATTTGGTCATTTTGGCTAGCATTGACATTTTTTAAAAGGCATTTAATAGTACAATAACGTCATCTTAAAAGTATTTGTGATAGAGTGGCTTGTCTACTACCTGAGCAAATGGAGTATAGAAGAACCTTTACATATTTTAATATGAATTTGTTTCCAGGTAATGCCCTAAGATGATGACTACAATAATACCTTTCAAGCACATCCTATTATTCATTACCAGTTTGCTCTAAATCTCCCTGAATGTTCCTTTTTCAGGTTTGAGGTTTTCCATTTGGAATTAATTTATCAATATATTTATCTTTATATAAGCATCTCTAATGAACTATTCAACTCTGAAATATAAATTCAATTTTCTTCGTTAATTTTATTAATATTTAGTTGTTTAATAATAGACAAATAATTATATAGGGAGATGATATTTAAATTAGAGATCATTCAGTAAATTACTTAAACTCGGGATTTAATCTGCTAAGTTGTACAAAATAATTTTAATAAATGCATGACAGCAAAGCAATATTGGAAATTAATGATAATCTCATGTTTTTAAAACAATGGATTTCAAATTCAACGTCTAAATATTTAATTACTTTTTAAGCCTATATTATTTTTAGAATATTTGCATTCTCAGCCCAGATTTGGAATACTAAATTCAATAGTCATTTTATAGAAAAGGGAATTTGCATTGTAGAATGATTTAAAACATGAATCACTGTTGAGAATATTCTCATAACAAAGCAAGCTGAACTTAGTGATATATTCTAAAGTTTTCAGAAACAATATCCATTCTGATCATATATATGATTTCTTTAGTCTGGAAAATAGAATAATCTGAGAGATTTATATTGCAGAACATGAAATGTACTCATATTAAAATAAAAAATCAAATTTCTCTCTATGTATATGTGTATATATATATATTTCTTCTCAAATCACCAAATATTTGCAGGGCATCTAACAGTTGATCTAGTTTGGGGCCCTTTGGAACATGCTGGAACAATGAGACACTGGCCTGCTTTCCTTACTAATCTCTGACCAGTTATGGGTAATATCGTATAAATAATGAGCAGTAAATAACCAAAAGAGATATATTGCACAAATTGTTTACCTAAGGTCAGAAAACTCCTCTTAGGCAAATATAGGACAAGAATAGAGCTCTCCTAACCTCTAATGCAGAAATTTTTTTTTGAGCAGACATACCTAAAACCATAACTTATCAGAAGTGTTTTATTTACACAGCTTTTCATGAATTTATATATATTTGTCTGCATATATCAAGAGCTTGGTAGAGTGGGCTCAGCACATATTAAATTGAATTGTTTTCCTAATGTAACAGTTGCCATCATGGAACTTTTTATATAGCTCCGCTTCTTTTTATCACAGACAAGAGGGACTGTGTAAGACAAAAATGAAGGCAAACCAATATGGTTCTTTGTACAACAAAATCTTTTGGCCACCAAGTCATTAATTTCTCCTTTTTTCCCCTTTTTGAGTCCTGCATATGCGAAAGACAGTGCTGCCCCTAATGGATTATAGTATTTTATCGTCAATGCATAAGAAATGCCCCCTCCCCCTACTGCTAATTTCTTTGTTAGTTTCACCTGACGGCTTCAGCAATTCTGAGGAGCTGCTGTGCTTTCTATTTGGATGATGTTTGAGTAGCAATTTTAGGCTAAAGACTTCCATTCAATTGACTTTTTGAAACTTATTAATCTTGTGGTGATGGTGGTGACGGAAGCATAAATTAGGATGCCTTTATTATTGATCTGTCCAAAGCTTTCATGTTACTTGGTCATACTCTTATTGTTAATACAGCTGAAAGCAATTAATTTTAGAAACAAGACAAGTTGTTAACAGAACAGTTTGCAAGTCTTCCCATTGAAGGAACTGAACTTTATTGTAAAGTGTTGGATCATTTCAATTAATTTTCTTTCACTTCTAAATTAGCAGAGTATTTAAATGGGTACTTGCTCTGTTCTATGAATCTATCTGCTCTTTGATCTTTCAAAATCAAGTGTCATCTTGGAGTTTAAACTGGAGGGTCAAGTCTAAAGGTAACAAGGATCTTAAATAGTTCTGGCAGACTCCATAACATTGCGTTGCTCACTTTCTTTTTATACTTGACTGTTGATGTATTGAAGTAGGCTAAGTATTTTAGATTAAAATCAACTGGTTTCTCTTATCTCTTAGATATACTTTCCTGCTAAAAGATTGATAATTCGTTCATAGACCCAGAATTTTTATTTCTACCAATATTATATATTCACTGTTAATACTATAGAAAATAATTTATTAAAATCACAAAATAAACCTTACAATACTGATTGCAGCATTTCATTCTATACACTTTAAAATAGAATTTTAAAAAATCTACTTAACTTGAACAGGTTAATGTTTCTTTGACATTTGAAAGTATGCAATTCTATGAAACTAAAAGTCTCTTTAAAAGTAGGTGCACTAAGGTGGCTAAGTGGGTTAAGAGTCTGACTTAGGATAAGGTTGTGATCTCACAGTCTCAAGTTCAAGCCCTGCATTGGGCTCTATGCTGACAGGTCAGAGCCTGAGACCTACTTCTGATTCTGTGTCTCCCTCCCTCTCTGTCTCTGTCCCTCTTGTGTTCTGTCTCTCTTTCTCTCTCAAAAAATAAACATTTTAAAAAATCTAAAAATTAAAAATAAACATACTATAGAAAACATGACATAAAACAATTAAAACATATTATCCAAACTTGTCAGACTTTAATTAAATCCCGTTTTCTTTCCATTTTAATTTATAAGCCTGACTTCTTAGAAGAAAATTACATTGCTTAAAATTTATAACCCAGTATTTTTGTGAGTGCTATTCCAAAGGATTTCATAACAAAGGATAAAGACAGTAATAGATGCAATGTACCTATCAGAATCGTAGCTACAACAAACTTGTAGAAACATTAGATTTATACACATTTTTATTACATTCGTGATACTTCTCTACTGAGATCATAAATGTCAGCATCAAAATATAAGTTCAAATTTGAGAAAGGGTTTGACTGATGTCCCCAGCATTTAGAGTTAAGAATTGGTGTATCAAGTTAACTATCAACACAACTAAAGAGCTGAAATGTTTAAGCACAAAGCTATTGAATATAGCTTTGCCATATTTTGAGATTATTTTTATGAAATAGAACTAATTGACCAAATTATAGTACATATAAATTTTATGGAAAGGAGGATATGACCTCATTTGAAATCTTATTTAATCTGAGTTTAAGTCTTATCTTCCAAATTCTTCATTAGGGAGATATTTGTAACAAGAAACATCAGAAGTAGATTCATTGGGTTATCTTATGAGATGTGTTGGAGATGAATATGTAAGAAATTGTGTTTATACAGATAGTAAGGGACCTTAATTTCAGGAGAATTACACATTTACATTGTAGGCTTTCTTTCCTTTGTTTTCATCATGACAAAATTAAAGCAATAAGTATTAGAGCATGTAAATGTGAAAAAAAGCAACTTCTCTAGGCATAAAATAAAGACAAAATAGATGAAGATTTCTGAAGAAAGCTAAGAATAAATTGTAGTTGAAGAATGGAAATAAACATATTTTTATCTCTCTCCTGTTTAAAATGGTATGCTGGCTCTATCAGGTAACGGGGGAAGTTTATGGAAAATTGTGAAAACTGTCTCCAGGTAAACAAAATGCAATGCATTACTGACACAATATTTCCCTAAACAAGTCATGCATATGTAGAAGAATATATAATATTGTTTGAATAATGAACTCTGTACATGATAATGTCCTTTCTTATTTTTCTTAAAATGATCATCTATCTGTAAGGAATTTCATTTAATTCTAGAATACTGGAATTTGATCATCTTACATTAACCCTAGAAATAGAGTTACTATTTTAACACAATTACATGTTGCTTAAATTATATCAAGATGATAAAACTTACAAGAATCTGTATAATGTGTCAAGAGCAGTAACAAATAATCCACCCCTTACAGAGGAACAGAAAATATGCCCAGATTTTAAGAATACATAGTTCAACTTACTTTAAATAGACATGTGTGCTGGAATGTGGACATTTTGACCCAATGACTTTAAAGCCAGGAGGCTAATCAAAATGTTTTAATAACATCTGGACTAGAAATATGTTAAGGCTTCTAGCATAATTTATGTATCACCACCTGTGAAATATAACAGATAATTTGATAGATTTTCTTCTGCGACATGGTCATACGTAGAATCTGTCTCTTTTTTTAATTATTTTTTCAGTCATTTGCTTAGGTATGTGTAGATGACTAAATGCAAGTAACAATTTAAGTATTTTCTCAGATAGTTGCCTCCTATTAACATACTATATTTTGTTATAGAATTCGGATATTTAACTTTACAAAAAACAAAAATTATTCATAATCCAACCACCAAAAGTAAGCAAGATCAATAACTGCAAATTATTTCAGACTTCTCTCTGAGTGTTTGATTCAGATGGTATGTTTACTTTATAAAATTGGAATCCTACGATAAATACTATTTTGTAATCTACATGTCATTTAAATCTTCTGTAGGTGACATTTTTTTCTAAGTAGTATATATGCTGGTACTGTAGAATCTTTATTGGTCTCCAATTATGTTCATATGCACATTTGCCTAGCATACCACCTACTGAGGATTTTAGATTGTTTTCAGTTTTCACTGTTACACACACTTAGACACCTTTCATAAATAGTACTGTTCTATTAAAACCAAAGCTAAATAGTAAGATGTTTGATATTTACTAACAAGTGTCCTTCAAGCAATGCAGTACCAATTTATTCTGCCTTTAGAAATGTATGACTTATTTCTAAATACTCATACTTAGTCTGAATATATTTTCCAAATTTACATATAAAAGAGTTACATACCAACATACATCTATATCCTAGCATCCAAATTAGACCTGCTTCAGCTAAGTGCTCTTTGGAATGATACAGTATGACTTTCCACAATGCACCGTATCTCCTTACGTTGCAAGACCATTTATCATAATTCTCTTAAAACTTTAGAACAAGGATTTATGGTCACTGTATAACTTTGATGATGATTTTAACTGATGCTATATTTTAACTCTGCCTCTACCCATCTTTCACTCAAGTAAGATAAACAAGTTTTCAACCGTGTAACCAGGTGTACAAAAACAAAAACAAACAAAAACAGTATGGGGTAGCTATTGAGCACATATTAAAGAACCTGAATTTTACCAAAGACTTGCCTGTAAAATAGAAAGTGATCTTATATAGTGTTTCTGATTCCAATAGTCTTCACACCTCTCTTAAAATTATTTTTAAAAAAATTCTCAGTTAGATTTTTCTCAGCATTACCAGCTCATAGTATATGTTTTCAGGACCATCTGGCCTGTTGGCCTATATAAGAGCAGTTTCCGAGTGAAATAAATGTTGAAGCCAGATGGATGAATATACAAAAAGTGAGAAAGTAAAGTCAGTGAACATAAAGCATTATTTCTAGAAACTTTACATGTAATGTTAGAAGAGAAATATATCATTGTCTAGAATTTAACTCTCAATGGGGAGTTTGGTGGTTTGATGATTTTGTTAGTGTGTTTAATTTTTATGATGGAAGAGATTTAAGCATTATTATATATTTGCAATAGAGATTCAGGAGAAAAGTTGTTGCCAATAAAGAGTTGATAAAGGTAAGCCCACTCAGAAACCACAGGAGAGGATGAAGCCATGAGCAAAGGTAAAACAATTACCTGTGGATTAGAAGAGACACATCAATTCCACTTAATCTGAGAGAGAAGAGAAAGAGGAAATTTATTAGTGAAGAAAGTAGGTAGTTAAGGGAATTCATGACAGATAGCCTCAATTATTTCTCCATAGTAGAAGGCCAGGTTATCTGGTCAAAGTTTGTTTGAAAGAGGTAGAGAAGTGTAGTACAAAGTTTAATTGATTCCTGCAATGATTAAAAATAACAACTGACTGTGGATATGTTTTCAAATTGTATTCAAAACTCAATCTGAAAATATCATAGATGTTTAAATTTTTTGTTTTGTTTTTAATTTTTTGAATGTTTTTCTTAATTTATTTCTGAGAGACATAGAGACAGCGTGACAGCGTGAGGAGGGTCAGAGAGAGAGAGATAGAATCCAAAGACAGGCTCCAGGCTCTGAGCTAGCTGTCAGCACAGAGCCCGACGTGCAGCTTGAACCCACGAACTGCGAGATCATGACCTGAGCCGAAGTCAGTCGCTTAACCAACTGAGCCAACCAGGCACTCCTGTTTAAGTTTTTTTGAGAGAGAGAGCATCACCACTAGCAGCAGAGGGGTAGAGAGAGAGAGGGAGAGAGACAGAGGGGGAGGGAGAGAATCTTAAGGCTCTATGCTCAGTGTGGAGCCCAAAACAGGCTCCATTTTAACACCATGAGATAATGACCTAAGCCAAAATCAAGAGTCAGACTCTACTGACTAAGCCACACAGGAGCCCCTATAGGTGTTTTTTAAAAGCAAACAAACAAGCCAAGCATGACCAAAATCCTGTAAAGTTGGCTGAGAAATATTTGAAAATTGTTAAAATGTTTGAAAACCATTTAAGAAATGCAGGTTTAAAGATATACAAACAAGAGATTGCAATTTTTACTGGAAAGAGCTTAATGATAATAAGGTTCATGGGATTTGAAGAAGGTAGAAGAAAAAGAAAAAGAGATGAGCACGCCGAATGTCTTGCTAAAAAACTGATTACAGTCATGAGGCCGAAGTATGAACCCATGCAGAGAAGAAAGTGGATATATAGGATATACAGATAGGAGGAAAAGGAGAGATCAAAATAAGGACAGACTTGCCTTAGAAAAAGATTTGAAGGGGTACCTGTGTGGCTCAGTCAGTTAGGCATCCAGTTTTGGCTCAAATCATGATCTTATGGTTGGTGGTTTCCACTCCCACGTCAGGCTCTTTGCTAATGGCTCAGAGCTTGGAGCTGCTTCACATTCTGTGTCTCCCTCTCTCTCTGCCCCTCCCCTGCTTGCATTCTCTTTCTCTCTCTCAAAATTAAATAAACAGTAAAAAAATTAAAATAAAAATATTTTTAAAAATTGTTGGAAGAATTAGCTAATGAGGAAGACCATCACAGTGTGGGACACTCTTATTTTGATCTAAAGCATTGCTGATGAGTTACTGAAGTTGACTGGAGCTGATCACTTGCCACACTTTTATTTATTAATTTATTGGATTTAATGCATATTTTATTGAAGTAACACACAATGTTACATTGGTTTCAGGTGTAAAACATACTGATTTGACAAGTCAATAAACATTATGCTATGCTCACAGGTGTAGCGACCATCTGACACCAAACGTCATTACAATAGCATTGACTATATGCTCTATGCTGCACCTTTTATCCCCACGACTTATTCATTCCATAACTGGAAGCCTATATCTCCCTCTCCCCTTCACTCATTTTGTCCAACTCCATACCCTCTTTGCTCTTGCCACACTGCTTTGTTTTTTCTTTTTTTAATTTGAGAGAGAGAGAGAGAAAAAAAAAAAAGGAGACAGAGAGGGAGAGAGAAGGAGAATGAGCAGGGGGGGTGGGGTGGGGTGGGGGGAGAAGATCCCAAGTAGGTTCCATGCCCAGTGTGGAACCTGATATGGGGACACAGAGCTTGATCTCCCAACTGTGAGATCATGACCTGAGCCAAAATCAAGAGTCTGATGCTTAACTGACGGAACTACCCAGGTGCCACTACCATACAGTTTTAAAGAGGAATTCAGGGTTGAGGATGGGTTAGACACGTGCATTTTGTGGAAGTTAGGAATTCTGGAAAGGTTTGAAAAAAAAGAGAATGTCTTGTAGAAAGGCCTTAATAAATGAAAAGAAATAATCTAAACATTAGTAGGCCACAGTAACAAATCGAAGGAGCGTAATCAAATAAAATGAACTTCAAAGCAAATGAGATTGTTTTCCAGAGGTTTGAGTCTAGCAAAGCCCTGGAGAATTAAGAGAAATGGAAACAAAGAAACTTCTGTGCTTAGGATCTCTTTGAACTTTATCTAATTGAATGTTACTGAAAAGTATGTATAATAACATTAATATTAATCATTAAAATGATAATTGGATGGAACACAACACTTGTAACTGTACTGTGTAATCAAATACATGTATGCAGTAGCTCAATAAACTCCATTTTAAGACAGTGGTATGACCAGTTATAGATGAAAAAAATCACGACTTAGACATTTAAGTAACTTTTTGAAGTCCAAACAGCCAGAAAGAAAAAGGTCTATATAAAAAACCAGGTCTGGGGGGTGAGAGATGGGGGGGAAGGCAGGAGTTTGCACATAAGAAAACTGAGGATCCGAAAGGCGATTAAAACAATTACAATTTCTTTGAAGATATTAGTGAGAAAATGAATGATAAGGAATGAGATTATATATATATAGCAGTGAGATAGTATTATAATATTATAGTATAAGAAGACTTAGAATGGAATTTGATTTCTTTTTACTTTTACATAGAGAACAAACAACTTTTAATACATGTGGGAGAGAGGACCCCTCATGCCAAGAAGGGATGGAAGATAAACCAAGATAAATTGGATAGCTTCTCATAAATTGAGCTAAAATGAGAGACAAGGAGTACAGAGAGCAAAGAGTTAAAGAAAAAGGAAAGATCAGCAACATATGTTTATTTCTTATAAGTTTTTAGACAAATATGGACTTGGCTTTGAAAAGGTATTTCTTTTATTTGAGTGTCACCATTGAAAATTCATGGGGAGCCTGGGTGGCTCAGTAGGTTAAGCGTCTGACTTCAGCTCAGGTCAGAATCTTGAGATTCGTGGGTTTGAGCCCCACGTTGGGCTCTGTGCTGACAGCTAGCTCAGAGCCTGGAGCCTGTCTTTGGATTCTGTATCTGCCTCTCTCTCTGACCCTCCCCTGCTCACACAGTATCTGTCTCTCAAACATCAATAAAACATTTAAAAAAAGAAATTAAAAAAAAAAAGAATCATCATGGAGTATCTGGATGACTCAGTGGGTTAAGTGTCCAACTTCAGCTCAGGTAATGATCTTGCAGTCTGTGAGTTCGAGTCCCATGTCGAGCTCTGTGCTGACAACTCAGAGCCTGGAGCCTGCTTCAGATTCTGTGTCTCCCTCTCTCTGCATCTCCCCCACCTGAGTTCTCTCTCTCTCTCTTTCTCTGTCTCAAAAATAAATAAACATTAAAAAAATTTCAAAAAGAATCATCAAAGCGGGAATGAGATGAAAGGAATGAGAAAGCAGGAATGAGAAAGAAATAAGAAATGAAGGAGAAAATAGAATGAGAGAAAGAACAGCAGAAAATTTTGTTTATGAATTTATTAATATTATTGATTGCTCAGTGTCTTTTCATTTGTATTTATTCTTTGATGAAGATATTTTCAAATATCTTACCCATTTCTAATTGTGTTTGTTTTTCTTCTCAGTGAGTTTAGATAGCTCTTTATATATCTAGAAACAAGACTTTTTTGGATGTTTAAATTGAAACTATCTCTTCCCCAAACTGTGGTTTGTGTTTTCATTTTCTTAAGTGTCTTTCACAGAGGTACAGCATTTACTTTTGATGAATTCTAATTTATTAATTTCTTTCTTTTTTAAATCATGGATTTCGTATCATATCAAAACTCTTTGTCTAACCCAAGGTCATGAAGATCTCATATATGCAGTAGCTCATGTTACCTTCTACGAGTTTTTATAGACATCCATTTTATATTGTAGGGATCCAAGGTGGGCCACCCCAAGATGGGCCACTTTGGCATAAAGACTGTTTTGTGTTAAAAGTAATCACAGTCCAGCAAGTAGAGGAAGAGCTCCCCTTCTCCCCCTAAACTGCCTAAATTTACATTGGAAAGGAGAGGCTGTAACAGAAAGAGAGCTATTAACAGAGACTTCCCTTTATCTAAGCAACTTATCTACATAATAGCGCAACCTTATTTTTCCAAATAGCTTCTTTCACCTTCTTGGTAAAGAGCCTTCTGTCTTTTGTATCCTCAGGCTCCTAGCCCGGTCCATAGCTCTGTAAACTTTCTGTTCCCTCATTGTCTTTGGAATTTCATGTCTGTGTGAACTCCCCATGTACACACCTACTAAATTTGATTTTCTCCTGTTAACCTGTCTTATGGCAATTTGACTGTAAGGACCATAAGATAGCCAGAAAGACCAGAGGGCACAGGACGATCTTCCTTTCAGACAGTATTTATTCTATTGATCCAGTTTGAATTAATTTTAATCTAACATTGTAAAGTAGGTCAAGAGTCTTTTTTCTTTTTATTTTTTTAATATTTTTAAAAATTTATTTCTGGGAGAGAGAGAGAGAGAGAGAGCGTGGGCAGGGGAGCGTCAGAGAGAGTGAGATACAGACTCTGAAATAGGCTCCAGGTTCTGAGCTGGCAGGCAGCACAGAGCCCGACGCCGGGCTCGAACCCACGAACCGCGAGATCATGACCTAAGCGAAAGTCGGACGCTTAACCGACTAAGCCGCCTAGGTGCCCCTCTTTTTTATTTTTTAATGTGGACGTCTAAGTATTCCAGCAGTATTTCTCCATTGCATCCTTTTTTCAGCTTTTAGAAAGCAATTGATCATATTTCTGTGGATTTATTTCCGGACTCTCTATTATGTTCCATTGAGTTATGTGTTTTTCGTTTCACTAATACCACCTTATCTTGATTAATGTATCTTTACAGTAAATCTCAAAATGTATTAATCTGATTCTTTAAACTTTGTTTTTCTTCTTCAAAACTGGTGCTTCAATTCTTTTATCTTTCCATGTAAATTTTAGAATCAGCTTATCTGTATCTACAAAGATTATTGCTTGCATTTTGACTGGATTTGTGTTCAATGTGTAGATCAATTGGGGAATAATTGACATCTGAACTATAATGAGTCTTCCAATTCATGATCATTTTGATTTCATTTAACAGTGTTTACAACATAAAGATGTTGCACATATTTTATTAAATTTATACCTCAGTATTTTGTTTTTTTGATCTTAATGTAAATGGTACTTTTTTGTGTTAAGAAAATCATATTTATTCCAAAAAATGAAAATTTTATTTATATTACAAAGTCAATATAATTCAATGTATTAAACGATTAGAAAAATGACATTCCATAGCTTAATTAATAGAGGAAGAGCATTTGATAAATATATTAATTTATAATTTTTTAAAAAAATCTATTAACATAATATAAAATAAAGGAAGTCCTTTAACCTTGTAAATTGTATTAATAAAAATATAATGCAAATATTATTAGTGGTTAAAACTTGAAAGCAATCTCTGTAGAATCAAGTATAAGACAAACACTTGAGTTTGTACTCCATCCAGCTGAGGCAGCTGAGTAAGGCAAAATAGGGAAATCAAAGATATGTAAATTAGAAAGGAAGAAAGAAAGAAAGAAAGAAAGAAAGNTTTCTTTTTTTAATTTGAGAGAGAGAGAGAGAGAAAAAAAAAAAAGAGACAGAGAGGGAGAGAGAAGGAGAATGAGCAGGGGGGGTGGGGTGGGGTGGGGGGAGAAGATCCCAAGTAGGTTCCATGCCCAGTGTGGAACCTGATATGGGGACACAGAGCTTGATCTCCCAACTGTGAGATCATGACCTGAGCCAAAATCAAGAGTCTGATGCTTAACTGACGGAACTACCCAGGTGCCACTACCATACAGTTTTAAAGAGGAATTCAGGGTTGAGGATGGGTTAGACACGTGCATTTTGTGGAAGTTAGGAATTCTGGAAAGGTTTGAAAAAAAAGAGAATGTCTTGTAGAAAGGCCTTAATAAATGAAAAGAAATAATCTAAACATTAGTAGGCCACAGTAACAAATCGAAGGAGCGTAATCAAATAAAATGAACTTCAAAGCAAATGAGATTGTTTTCCAGAGGTTTGAGTCTAGCAAAGCCCTGGAGAATTAAGAGAAATGGAAACAAAGAAACTTCTGTGCTTAGGATCTCTTTGAACTTTATCTAATTGAATGTTACTGAAAAGTATGTATAATAACATTAATATTAATCATTAAAATGATAATTGGATGGAACACAACACTTGTAACTGTACTGTGTAATCAAATACATGTATGCAGTAGCTCAATAAACTCCATTTTAAGACAGTGGTATGACCAGTTATAGATGAAAAAAATCACGACTTAGACATTTAAGTAACTTTTTGAAGTCCAAACAGCCAGAAAGAAAAAGGTCTATATAAAAAACCAGGTCTGGGGGGTGAGAGATGGGGGGGAAGGCAGGAGTTTGCACATAAGAAAACTGAGGATCCGAAAGGCGATTAAAACAATTACAATTTCTTTGAAGATATTAGTGAGAAAATGAATGATAAGGAATGAGATTATATATATATAGCAGTGAGATAGTATTATAATATTATAGTATAAGAAGACTTAGAATGGAATTTGATTTCTTTTTACTTTTACATAGAGAACAAACAACTTTTAATACATGTGGGAGAGAGGACCCCTCATGCCAAGAAGGGATGGAAGATAAACCAAGATAAATTGGATAGCTTCTCATAAATTGAGCTAAAATGAGAGACAAGGAGTACAGAGAGCAAAGAGTTAAAGAAAAAGGAAAGATCAGCAACATATGTTTATTTCTTATAAGTTTTTAGACAAATATGGACTTGGCTTTGAAAAGGTATTTCTTTTATTTGAGTGTCACCATTGAAAATTCATGGGGAGCCTGGGTGGCTCAGTAGGTTAAGCGTCTGACTTCAGCTCAGGTCAGAATCTTGAGATTCGTGGGTTTGAGCCCCACGTTGGGCTCTGTGCTGACAGCTAGCTCAGAGCCTGGAGCCTGTCTTTGGATTCTGTATCTGCCTCTCTCTCTGACCCTCCCCTGCTCACACAGTATCTGTCTCTCAAACATCAATAAAACATTTAAAAAAAGAAATTAAAAAAAAAAAGAATCATCATGGAGTATCTGGATGACTCAGTGGGTTAAGTGTCCAACTTCAGCTCAGGTAATGATCTTGCAGTCTGTGAGTTCGAGTCCCATGTCGAGCTCTGTGCTGACAACTCAGAGCCTGGAGCCTGCTTCAGATTCTGTGTCTCCCTCTCTCTGCATCTCCCCCACCTGAGTTCTCTCTCTCTCTCTTTCTCTGTCTCAAAAATAAATAAACATTAAAAAAATTTCAAAAAGAATCATCAAAGCGGGAATGAGATGAAAGGAATGAGAAAGCAGGAATGAGAAAGAAATAAGAAATGAAGGAGAAAATAGAATGAGAGAAAGAACAGCAGAAAATTTTGTTTATGAATTTATTAATATTATTGATTGCTCAGTGTCTTTTCATTTGTATTTATTCTTTGATGAAGATATTTTCAAATATCTTACCCATTTCTAATTGTGTTTGTTTTTCTTCTCAGTGAGTTTAGATAGCTCTTTATATATCTAGAAACAAGACTTTTTTGGATGTTTAAATTGAAACTATCTCTTCCCCAAACTGTGGTTTGTGTTTTCATTTTCTTAAGTGTCTTTCACAGAGGTACAGCATTTACTTTTGATGAATTCTAATTTATTAATTTCTTTCTTTTTTAAATCATGGATTTCGTATCATATCAAAACTCTTTGTCTAACCCAAGGTCATGAAGATCTCATATATGCAGTAGCTCATGTTACCTTCTACGAGTTTTTATAGACATCCATTTTATATTGTAGGGATCCAAGGTGGGCCACCCCAAGATGGGCCACTTTGGCATAAAGACTGTTTTGTGTTAAAAGTAATCACAGTCCAGCAAGTAGAGGAAGAGCTCCCCTTCTCCCCCTAAACTGCCTAAATTTACATTGGAAAGGAGAGGCTGTAACAGAAAGAGAGCTATTAACAGAGACTTCCCTTTATCTAAGCAACTTATCTACATAATAGCGCAACCTTATTTTTCCAAATAGCTTCTTTCACCTTCTTGGTAAAGAGCCTTCTGTCTTTTGTATCCTCAGGCTCCTAGCCCGGTCCATAGCTCTGTAAACTTTCTGTTCCCTCATTGTCTTTGGAATTTCATGTCTGTGTGAACTCCCCATGTACACACCTACTAAATTTGATTTTCTCCTGTTAACCTGTCTTATGGCAATTTGACTGTAAGGACCATAAGATAGCCAGAAAGACCAGAGGGCACAGGACGATCTTCCTTTCAGACAGTATTTATTCTATTGATCCAGTTTGAATTAATTTTAATCTAACATTGTAAAGTAGGTCAAGAGTCTTTTTTCTTTTTATTTTTTTAATATTTTTAAAAATTTATTTCTGGGAGAGAGAGAGAGAGAGAGAGCGTGGGCAGGGGAGCGTCAGAGAGAGTGAGATACAGACTCTGAAATAGGCTCCAGGTTCTGAGCTGGCAGGCAGCACAGAGCCCGACGCCGGGCTCGAACCCACGAACCGCGAGATCATGACCTAAGCGAAAGTCGGACGCTTAACCGACTAAGCCGCCTAGGTGCCCCTCTTTTTTATTTTTTAATGTGGACGTCTAAGTATTCCAGCAGTATTTCTCCATTGCATCCTTTTTTCAGCTTTTAGAAAGCAATTGATCATATTTCTGTGGATTTATTTCCGGACTCTCTATTATGTTCCATTGAGTTATGTGTTTTTCGTTTCACTAATACCACCTTATCTTGATTAATGTATCTTTACAGTAAATCTCAAAATGTATTAATCTGATTCTTTAAACTTTGTTTTTCTTCTTCAAAACTGGTGCTTCAATTCTTTTATCTTTCCATGTAAATTTTAGAATCAGCTTATCTGTATCTACAAAGATTATTGCTTGCATTTTGACTGGATTTGTGTTCAATGTGTAGATCAATTGGGGAATAATTGACATCTGAACTATAATGAGTCTTCCAATTCATGATCATTTTGATTTCATTTAACAGTGTTTACAACATAAAGATGTTGCACATATTTTATTAAATTTATACCTCAGTATTTTGTTTTTTTGATCTTAATGTAAATGGTACTTTTTTGTGTTAAGAAAATCATATTTATTCCAAAAAATGAAAATTTTATTTATATTACAAAGTCAATATAATTCAATGTATTAAACGATTAGAAAAATGACATTCCATAGCTTAATTAATAGAGGAAGAGCATTTGATAAATATATTAATTTATAATTTTTTAAAAAAATCTATTAACATAATATAAAATAAAGGAAGTCCTTTAACCTTGTAAATTGTATTAATAAAAATATAATGCAAATATTATTAGTGGTTAAAACTTGAAAGCAATCTCTGTAGAATCAAGTATAAGACAAACACTTGAGTTTGTACTCCATCCAGCTGAGGCAGCTGAGTAAGGCAAAATAGGGAAATCAAAGATATGTAAATTAGAAAGGAAGAAAGAAAGAAAGAAAGAAAGAAAGAAAGTAAGAAAGAAAGAAAGAAAGAAAAATTGTATATGTAGGTAATGCCATTCAACATGGAAAATCACAAAGGATCTAATTAATAATAATAGCAAGTTGTCTGATTAAAAAAATACAGGAAATTCAATTCTTTGTACAACATCTGCCAATAGTATATACATATTAAAATGTATAAAAAGCATATGATATTAAAATGCCATTAAAAAGTCTCTGGTTTAAATGTAGCAAAAGACTTGCATGATTTTTATAGAAAATAATAAAACATCATGGAACAATATTAAAGAAACAAAACCAAACAAAACAGGGAGCTCCTGATTAATAGTACCTGCTCCAAAAGCAGACTATTGTTGCTAGTAACACAGTCTTCCATGTCAGTGCCTCTAGTGTATTTTAGTAATTGGGAAAGCAGTACCTAATCTCTTTAAATCATTGTCTTCCTAACACGATTAGAGAAGTGAAAACTGTTTTTCTTTTTTCTTATTTTCATAAAAAACATGTAACTTAGCTATAGAATAAAGAGCTGCTAGAGCTCCCTCAGGCTTATTTTGTCACTGCTTTGTACCACGGTTTTAGATATTGATAACTATCCTCCAGCAACACCCTGTTTTCTCAAGAAAACTCACCTCAAGTTAGTGATCAAAAATTTCAAAATGGCACCTCAATTTACAAGAAAAGATGTGAATTTTCCAGGTTTGCTCACATAAGACAATATCTGGGTACAGCTGGCTTTGGTGGCCATGTATTTCTAGACTCCAAACATCAGGATTATTATTTCCTTTCTATAATTTAATTCCAAATGACCTGAGAAAGTCAGAACACTTTGATGTTCATGAGAAATAGGGCTTTTGTGTTTGTCATTTTCCCAGAACTGCAAATTTTTAAATTGCTATGAGCAGGTACCCTAACTTAGCATCTTTGGTATTTCAAGACCACTTTACTCATGCTTTGTAGCAGTCGCTGATCTGTGTGACTAAAATAAATGACACCTTTAACAGTCCTTTCAATACTAAATAAAAAGAACTCATAAATGAATGCAAAAAATACAAACAAAATCAAATATTTTAGTTAAGATAAAGATGCCACCAAACTTCTGCTTGGTAGGCAATAGGTTGGTAAAATCTATACACTACATTTTTAGCTTGACATTTAAGGCACTATAGTCAATTATGCTTCATCTTTTAGGAGAAGGGACAGGGACTTCTTTCAAGATATATATTGTTTTCATTTCACTTTATTGGCTACAGGCCATGACAAAAATTTAATACTACGGTAATCTAATAACTACACATATTTTTGTTTCTGTTGCTGTTCCTTGTGCATTGACTTTCCATTGACTCAACATTTTCTCAAAGTCATCAATTTTTTTAGTGTTTCTTTTTGAGAGAGAGAGCGAGAGAGCAGGAGAAGGGCAGAGAGAGAGGGGGACACAGAATCCAAAGCAGGCTCCAGGATCTGAGTAGTCAGCACAGAGCCCTACACGGGGCTCGAACCCATGAACTATGAGATCATGACCTGAGCTGAAGTCAGCCGATTAACCAACTGAGTCATCCAGGCACCCCCTAAAGTAATTATTTATATATGAATGAAATAGTTGAAATTGACAAGAAATTCTATCAAAATGGTTTTGTTCCCTCAGTAAGACTTCCACAATTATTGGCAATAGAGTTCATTACTACTCCACCTTACTCACCTAATACTCTACCCCTACTTCTAGGAAGGCACTTGAATTTTATACTTTAATTTTTAACCTTTTCTGCATAGAAAAAAGTTGAGCAAATAAACAGTTTTTTCTCCATTGAATGACAAAGGATCTTTCTAGGTTTATTCCTGATGTCTCTAAAATAAGCTGTGTTACTGAGAGCTCACATTTTCATTCTCTTTCTGACAAAAAGATTCTTTTAGTCTCTAATGCAGTTTTAGTAGCTATAGAAAGCTGCTCAATTATCGAAGCTGAAAGGCATCTTTCGAGTTTGGTTTCTAGAAGATAAGTAAGATACGTGATGGAACAGGATTTATAGGCAATTGTGAGCCTGTAGGCATGATTCTATGGTAGCACACCCCGTTGCACCTAAACAGTAAATCTTGAAGACATCAGTCAGTTCACCCTATATTTAAAGACAGTATATACCTGGGTATTTCTTAATTTATTACTTCCTCTATCCCTTCCTTTATTTTAGAATCTAATTATCAATAATCTAGTTCAGAGGCTTTGAACTTGTCACATTTCATTTGCTTTGCCGTGCCATTTTAAAATGAAATGGGATGGGGCGCCTGGGTGGCTAAGTCGGTTAAGCGTCCGACTTTCGCTTAGGTCATGATCTCACGGTTCGTGGGTTCGAGCCCCGCGTCGGGCTCTGTGCTGACTGCCAGCTCAGAACCTGGAGCCTATTTCGGAGTCTGTGATTCCCTCTCTCTCTGACCCTCCCCTGCTCACGCTGTCTCTCTCTCTCTCTCCTAGAAATAAGTAAAACATTAAAAAAACAAAAAATAAATTAAAAAAATAAAAAAATAAAATGAAATGGGATAATTTTGCAAGAAGATATTTGAAAACAAAATGTCTACCACCATCACATAAATATTAAACACTTACTAATTACAAATTATTTTATCCTACAAAGGTACCATTTCACTGGTATGTTGAAATATTGTTCTATGGTGTCAATATATAAACAAAATACATTGTTTTGTTGTATATTTTCAATTATAATGATAAATATTAAAGAAGGCATACAATAAAATGCCCTTAAAATAAAAGTTATATATTAGAGTGTTCACAAATATACCCTTTAAAAAAAAACAGAGTATTGTGGTTTTTTACTTCCTCTGAAATTCCTTTTATATAAGGAAATTGAATATTTTAAAAAATGATGCATCAGTATCTACATGAGAAGAATTCCCGACAAGCCTTTGAATAAAAATGATAACAATGAGAAGGAGAGAAAATCAGCACATCCATGGATACTACTTTCTAATTGCATAATCTGGTCCCTAACATTATCTTAAAACATTTAGTAAAATCTCTAAATTCTAAACAATGAGGTATCACTGATGATTATCCCAGCGAAAGGCTCTGGAACTGATTCAGTTCAGCATACTCCACTGGCTGCTTTCCTACGGGTTTTCCCTACAATGTCCTCAGTGCCTCACTTCACTTCCAGTACACATCCACCCGCAGGGAGAGATCAATGGTAGATAAGACTATGTTTATTTTATTTTCGTTCCCTTTTTTCCTCTTCTAATTCTAAGGAGCAAGCTGAAATGTCAGTGGCATTCCTTCTGATGCTATTAGAGATCTGTAAAGATGTGATGTGTATTCTCTATTTCCCGAAATAAATGAGCAACTACTATGGCATCCTGTTCCTAGTTAGTTAAGCCTGAATATAAGGGGAAATAATTTAATAACAACCTGATTTTTCTTGTATTCTGACTAAGAGCAAGTTGTCCATATATTCTAATTCCAGGAGCTTTTAAACAACCTTTATGTAAGCTGATATTGTAGAAAAGAGTCTCATATTTAAGTTTGACTTTTTTGCCATCTGTGACCAGATAAATTGGATCCGCATCAGTTTTAGAGCTATTTTTTTTAATAAGATCAAATGGATTATATAATGCTTTCAAAACCAAGCTTTGTTGTTCATTGGGAAACATCAATTATTTCCTTTGTTTTTGCAGTTACAAATTAATGTAGTACTCCATTAGTGAGATGAACTTCAGGTTGCTAATTAGTATAGCACCCCATTAGTGAGTTCTATTTGCTTTGTAATTTGGCAAAATTTATTTGTCTTTGGAGAATGTCCTAAATCTTTGGCCCAGAATATTCTGTTGTTTTATTTTTTTCCCTTGATCTATCCCAACCTCAGAGTCTCTCCATTATGCCTCTATTCACTTTCCCACCCCCACCCCCTCATCTCAACGGAAGAAATTGACTCTGCCTGCTAGCCAGGAGAGGAAGGAGTCAATGTTTTAGTTACATCCTTCTCACCATCATATTTTACTCTCCCCTTCTCTTATACCAAATTATTCTGTTCCCCTTTTAAGAACTCATTTGAATGCCATGCAAATGGGCCCATTTATGAGAGGGAATCAATATTCTTATTGTCGAGATCGGCTCCACAACAAACCTGAAACACTTGTCCAATAGTGGAGAGTATCTAAATTGATATATAACATCTATGTCATTGGTTAAATCTTAGAATCTACTCCAAATGACCTCCAAACATCTTTCCCCTAGCATGTCAATAGTTTCTGGGAATTCTGATTGGAGATGTGGTGTAGGCATGCTGCCTGACGTTGCAATGTGTTCTATTCTGTGCATCCTTACAGGTCTCCCGGATCTGGTCAAAATATAAAAGTGACACTTACTTTCAAATGAACCCAAATCACACTCTTGAGCTCCTAAGGAAATACTCATCTGGCAATTACATAAAGTGTTTATGAATAGGTTTAGGCAAGTGAGTCACAAGGGACAGCCATTTTATAAAAAGATATAGGCCATGTTTTTGCCTAGATTTGAACATAATAACAATATACTATCTGGGATGTCTATTATTCAAAATCCTTCTGTCTTTACCTCCATCTCCAACTCCATGCAGGGTCCTGCTTGTTTGAGGAAGATTGTAAACTGGCAGAGTGACCGGAAATGGAATGGTTACAGAAGTCTCATCCCCTTCCATCTTCAGAACATTTCCTATTTGAGGCATATTTTTAGTGTTTTACCCTTTAAGATACCAAAGATGATTTCTTTTTTTTTCAAATGGGTTTTTTAAATTTATTTTGAGAGAGACGGAGTGTTAGGGAAGGGAAGAGAGAGAGGAACCCAAGCTGTGTTGGCAGCACAGAGCCTGACGTGGGGCTCCAACTCATGAATTGTGAGATCATGACCTGAGCCAAAATCAAGAGTTGGAAGCTGAATCTACTGAGCCATGCAGGCGCCCCAGTACCAGGTGATTTCTTATCACAGTTCCCATTTTTTGCTTTGGGCAAATCACAACGTTAAGAGGTTACGTGGGTCCCTGCTTTTTTGGTTTGCAGGCATACCTGAAAGATAGTATAGGTTTCGTTCCAGGCCATCACAGTAAATCAAATATTGCAATGAAGAGAGTCAAATGAACATTTTGGTTTCCCAGTACATATAAACATTACGTTTGCACTATACTGTAGTCTATTAAGTTTGCAATAGCATCACGTCTAAGAAAACAATGTACATACCTTATTTTAAAAATACTTCATTGCTCAAAAATGCTAACCATCACTGGAACTTACGGCGAGGTGTAATCACTGACCACAGATCACCCTCACAAATGTATAATGGTGAAAACTTTCGAAATATTGCAACAAATTTATACTTTCAGTCCCCACCCCAGATCTACAGAAGTTGTCTTAGCAAGATTTGTGTGTTCATTAGACTTAAAAACTAATAAGACTTTCTCTCTAGTACTGTTACCATCTGCATGATCAAAGGTACAGAAAGAAACAGAGACAGAAAAGTGAGCAAACACTATAGGAAAAGTCACACCAGGAGATTTGCTCAAGGCAGGGCTGCCACACACCTTCAATTTTTAAAAAAAGCAGCATCTGCGAAACATAATAAAACAAAACACAGTAAACCAAGGAGTCTGTACTCTGTTTTTCTCACCTTTTCAGTTAGCATCAGGAAGCTTGTGTAAGACCATTCTGACTCAAGTTCCCAAAACGTGGCTCACATACCTGAAAGACATTTAGCCCTCGCATTTGCCCCTGTCGCACGCCGCCTGTCAGGCAGCATGCCTTCTTCTGAGTTGTCACCTCCTCTAAGGAGTGACAGCTCAGTCTTTCTCCTCCACAGACCCAGCTAGTTTAACCTGAAAAAAAAAAACAAAAAAAATCCCACAAAAACCTGGAGAGTGGTCACATTGTGTCAGGTTAAGTTCAGAAAAAAGGTTTCAATTAAAATAATCACAGCCTGAAACTATATCAAACTAGTCTATTTGTGCAACCAAAGCCCTTTGGTCAGAGGCCCCTTGACCAAAATCTTCAGCCACATAATATATATAGACAGCTGTTTCTAAGCCATCTGATAGATATTCATGTTTTACTGCTTTATAGCTCCCTGGTTCCCTCATGCCCGTGAATATTTGGACATTTCGACTCAGTCACCAAAGGGCTATTTCCTTAAAGAACTCAAATGATCTCATAGGCTGGGCTTTTAACACATCACCAGCCTCTATCATATATCAAACTCTGATCCTTGCCATTTTGGCAGCATCTAAGTATTGCTCCCTAACCAGGAATAAGTGGCACTTCCTGGAGTTAGCCCGAGCTTTCCATAAGACCATTTCTCAGTTATAAAAAGCATAGTTTCTCTAAGGGTCTGCCCTCCTCTATGCCTAATCTTTGATTATTCAGAAGAAGCTTTGCACTCAAAAAGGGAACTTATAAATAAAATGTATAATGAAGCCCTCTAGGAGTTAAGCCAGCATCTTAAGGTAAGCTACATTAAGGCAAGTGATTTGTATGTTTTATCTCAATCCCTCCACATTTGCTCTCCAAATTTCTCTAAAGAAGTCAAAAAGGGATTCTCTTCTTGGGAAAAAAAGTCACACTTTTTATGGGAAAGTTTCCACAAAAGTGGAAACCAACTCAAATAAGAAATATAAGGTTGACATGGTAAGATAAAGGGATAAAACTAAGTCTTATATTTTCTCCCAAAAAGGCTACGAGTGTTGAATGTCCTTCCCATATTAAATAATCAAAAGAGGTAAAAACACAACAGAGAACATAGAATGTTTGCTACCAGTGTAAATAAGCCAGAGAAAAACCAACCGCGTTGTACCCGACTTGAGGTTCCGTTTCATATATTATAACATTCACATTAATCCAACTCCCAAATGTTTTTGAAATATGTAGATGTACTACCAAAAAAAAAAAAAATCCTGAGGATACTGTGGAGACTTATATAGTATAATGAGTTTCCATAATTTTTTTCTTACCTGACAGCTGCCTCCAAAACTTTACATTTTTTTCTCTAAACTTCCTCTGAATTTTCTTCTCAATCTCCAGACTACTTATAGTGCCTGTCATCTCCTTTCTTTGTCTTTACTTTTTAAATACATGTTAAAATCTTAAATACAAATTTTATAATTTGTTTAAACATAAATTATAATATTTTAAAAGAAATTTTAAAACAAGTTACTCTTACAAAGGTGTTTTTGTTTTTCCCTCTTTTACATGTTATTGATCACTTTGGCAGCTGTAAGGAAAAGATTTTGAGGAAAAGAAGTGGAAGGTTTGGGGTAGGAAAGGCTGTTAAAATCTTACTTTAGGATTTAGGTCTGTGTAATAGTAATGGCGAAGCACTATCAGGTTGTTCACTAAGAAGTGGTTAAGGTCGTAGCTAAGAAACTCACCTCATCCTTTGCCTCCATTGAAGGTTTACATCAGCGGCTTTCAGATTCACTTGCCAAATACAAGTATCACAGCCCCATATACCCCATTAATTTTAAATTAAATGTAAGTAAAATATGAGGCTGCTTAGCATAATGGTTATTACTCTGCAATTGGAGGTCAAACCAACTTGCTTTTGATGTTTGCCTCTTCCACACACACGTTCGTTATGGTCTTGAGCAAGTCTCTTACCATCCCAGAGCTACAAGGTCTTCGTCTGTAAAAGGGAAGAAATAATAGTGCATATTTAATGGGGGGTAAATTATTAAATGTGATGGATTTCAAGTATGTAGCAGAGTTTTGACACAGCTTAAACTCTTGATAAATGCCAGCTATTGCAATATATAACACCCTTCTTAGTATAAGTCTATTGACCAGGGGTTGGCAAAAATTGTGGCCATTAATTTTTCAAATACATTTGCTTCTTCCTGACCCTCCTCTCCTTTAGGAGCTTCAATAACATGTACATTAATCTACATGCATTTGCCCCACAGATCATTGTTTTTCTAATCATTTCTAGTATTTTTTCTGCATTTAATTTTGGATGGTTTCTACTGTTTGTGTTCATGTTTACTAAGCTTCTCTTCTGCGTCCTTTAATGTTTAGTTCATCACCTCCTTACCTCCGTATTTTTTTTTATCTTACATAATAAATTTTTATGTGTAGAATTTTGATATATAATTCATAGAGATAGATCATTCAGACATATCTGAATAGTTGAGATACTTTAGATATAATAGATTATTCTGAATATACCTGGATTATACATATATAAACTTTTATTTACATATTATATATTTAATTTTGCCTCTTTGCATGCCTGATAATTTCTGATGGATACTAACTTGGTGGTAGTATATATTTTTATATCCTTATAAATATTCCTAAGTATTGTTCTGGGACACATTCTGGGACACATCTAAGTTACCTGGCAACAGTTTGATCTTTTTGAGGCTTGCATTTAAGTTTTGTCAGACAGTGTTAAAAACAGCCTTCAGCCTAGGTCCAGTTTTACCTTACTACCAAGGCAGTGTTCTTCTGAGTATTCTAAGCAATGAATTGGGAGAGGTTTTTTCCATTCTGGCTAGGGAGAACAAAACCTATTTCTGGTCATATATAAACTGTGAGGATTACTACCTTAAAAAATTTTAAGTTTTTCATATGGGAGCTTTGGCTAGTTTCCTCACATACACTCAGCTAAAGACTGAAAGGGGATACCTGTGGATAAGCAGAGTTCCTTCTCAGGGCAGACTTGCCTTTCATGGTAATCTGTTCTACAAACTCTCGTCAGTCTCCCCAGATTCCCATCTCTCAATTCAGGGAAAGGCCAGATTCTTTCTGAATGCTGAAAACCATTCTGCCTTTACTTTGATAAGTTCTTTAATTGTTTCAGTCAGGAAGATATATCTGGTCCATTAATCTACCTTGACTAGTATCAAAAATGCTACCACAATTATCTTTTGAATTTATTTCTAGTATTATACATTTTTTGAGGATGATTCTAAGATTCTAGTTGTTTGTTGCTTTACAGCATAGCTAGGGATTTTTTCTCCTCTTCTCATTTATGTATTAGTAATATAGTTTCTCATGGATTACTTATAAATACTTTTTTGTTTTTTGAGGAAGAGAGAGCATGTTGTGTGAATGCACATGTTAGCAGAGGAAGGGCAGATTTAGACGGAGAGAATCTTAAGCAGGCTCTGGGCCCCAGCACGCAGCCCGACGCAGGACTTGATCTCAGCATCCTGAGAGCATGACCTGAGCTGAAACCAAGAGTCAGATCTTTAACCAACTGAGCCGCCCCTATAATTACTATTTTTGAGATTTTATATCACTGATGACAATCTTCATGATTCTACTTTCTTATTAAATAAACTTCTCTCCCCATTCTACTTGGTTTAGCTATTATTTTTAGTTCATTTAGTAAGTGTCTTATTAACCCAAAAGTTTTAAATCTATAAAAATGTTCATTCTTTATTACCTGCCTTAATAAATTCAAACAGTGTTGACTGAGATATAGCTGTGAACAATGAATACATGTACATACGTGGACTTTACCCACTGCATCACTTACCTTGCCCCCAAAGCTTACAAAATTATGCTTTCATTGTTAGGTTAATTGTATTTATATTATGATTTGCAATTGTAATTATTTTTTATTCTTTTTTTTTGACTATTGAACATGAAAATGGATAAACATCTTCTTTTATGATTGTGTTTAAGTAACAATTTTCACTTTAATTCCATGTATCATAGTTAATCCACAGAGAATTAAACAGAATTATATTTACATCACTAAAACTATCAAACTTTAATCATTTCTTAAAACTCAGCTGCACATTAGAACTATCTTAGTGGGGCACCTGGCTGGCTCAGTCGGTTAGGCAGCCAACTCTAGGTTTTGTCTCAGGTTTTGATCTCACGGTTCGTGAGTTCAAGCCCTGCATTGGGCTCCGCACTGTCACTGGGGAGACTGCTTGAGACTCTCATTCTCTCTCTTTCTGTGTCCCACCCCCACTCTCTCTCTCTCATAGTAAATAAATAACCTTTAAAAAATAAAAATTAAAATAAGAACTTAGATGTGTTTAAAATGCAAATGGCTGAAATATTGTTTTTATCTCAAAGACTTCAAACGTTATTCTAAAGAGCAGTCACATTTAAAAACAACTGGCCTATATGATACTCTTTTAACCTTTTCTAGTTTGCTTCACTTTCTCCATTACATGTTCAGCTGCTCCCATGCCATTTAGTCTGTTTTCCAATCTCTCTCTTTTGTTTTATTGTAGTTCTTTCCCAAGTCTTTCTTAAGTACATTAGAAAAATTTATACATATATAATATATATACATAGATATTTTATTTTATATTAATATAGATTATATAATATACAAATATGTTATTATATATAAATATATATCATATAATATATAAATAGTATATATAAATTTTAGAAAGCTTTAGAATTTTTGCTTAGCTAAAATTTTTATGACATTTTAAATCTACTTGTTTGACTAGGTATGAACAGAATGGTAAGCTTCTAATTTTTCCCACAAATTTTGATATTGTTCCACTGGCATGCAGTGTTACTGCTAAAAGTCTTCAAAGCGTATTATTTACTGATTTCCTAAAAATCTTGCATGAGGTTTGAAACTGCTAATCCAATTCTGATAATACAAAGAAATACTAAGTGGTCAATTAAGAAGTTTAAGCCATTTTTTTTTTCTAAAATTTCCGCACATATTATTTCTCTTGGTGTTACTTGAATACAGATAATAAATTTGCATTTTAATGTTGATTTTAATTTGCTTTCAGAGAAACCACATTCTTGAGGTATAATGTAAACGCATCATCTTCATATTGCACAATGTGCAATATGCCCCTGTGAAAAAGGGTTTGTCTTTGCTTTTCTTCACACACTATTAAACTCAGTCTCTAAGTTTAGATTAAAAACACACCTGAATGAGACCTGTAACATAAAAACTGATTTATGACACTAGGCAGTTTCACGTTTAGTCATTCACCGGTGATTACATGGCATCAATCTCTGGGTTGCAGATTACTACAATTTAATAGTCAAATAGATTGCCTGGTGAAGCATTTCATCCTCAACTTTGTCTGACTTTTGGAATACAACTTAATTTGTTCTCTGTAAATAAACAATTTTTATTTTTATTTTTTTTTAATAGTTTATTGTCAAATTAGTTTCCACATAACACTCAGTGCTCATCCCTACATGCCCTCCTCCATGCCCATCCCTCCTCCCCCCACATCCATCAGTCCTCAGTTTTTGTCAGCATTCAAGAGTCTCTCATGGTTTGCCTCTCTCCCTTTCCCCCACCATTTCCGCCCTTCTTCTCCCCCTTCTTCCTCCGTCAAGTTCCTCCTAATCCTCCTATACTTGCAAACATATGATATTTGTCCTCCTCTGCCTGACTTATTTCACTCAGCATAACACCCTCAAGGTCCATCCATGTTGCTACACATGGCCAGATATCATTGTTTCTCATTGCCATGTAGTATTCCATGGTATAGATAAACCACATCTTCTTGATCCATTCATCTGTTGATGGACACTTAGGCTCTTTCCATTGTAAATAAACAATTTTTAAATAATGATCGCAGGTAATAGTTTGCCTCTTTATGTAGGTAACAGAGAAATTGATAATGTTCAGTCAAAGGAGAATTCCTCTGTTCATCAGGAACTGTCAAAGGCAGCCTCTTTGCTTCCTCAGTTTCACTCCACGCATCAACAGAGTGTCTGGGGGTATCAGTGAACATTTTTCCTTTTCCATTTTTGTCTTTGGCTTCCCCATTTGTTTATGAGGATCCAATTTTATTTCTTCAAAACTTTTCAATAAAGATGAATGTTATCTTCATGCCTAGTTCCTGCAAAACATGAATTTCTGACCCTCTGGACCACCATTTCCAAACCTAAGTGTCATATAACTCTCCGGGTCCCTGCTTCCCTTGCCAGCTTCTAGTTCATTAATTACACCTACCAGCACATTTGAAGATATATAACATTGACTTCATGTCTAATGCCAACTCAGATTTGCTGCTGCTCCAAAAGCAAATTTATGTATTGGTGTTAATGCCAGGAGCTTTCCTTCTGGGAGAGTTCAAACCTGTCCTCTCTCGCTGAGCTCCAACCACACCTCTACCTATTCCTTTTTCTCTTTCTTTCTTTCTTTCTTTCTTTCTTTCTTTCTTTCTTTCTAAATGTTTATTTATTTACTGAGAGACAGAGAGAGAGCGAGAGAGAGAGAATTTCCCAATCAGGCTCCATGCTGCCAACATAGAGCCTGATGCGGGGCTCAGTTTCACAAACTGTGAGATCATGACTTGAGCCAAACTCAGGAGTCAGATGCTTAACTGACTCTGCCACCCAGGAGCACCTGTTCATTTTTTCCATTGAGCCATGTAGCTATGAACCTAGAAGTTGAACTGTTGTGCAATGGTGTGAAAATGGTCCAAATTTACAAATAAATTGGACCAAACACATTTCCCAAAGCAGTGGTACACATTCAAATTCCTATAGCTGTGTGTAAACAGAGTTCCCACTGAATAACTTCTTAGATCTTTGGTATTGTCTGATTTTCTTATTGTAAATTGCTTTCTCATTGGGGCTTTGGTTTACCATTCTCTAATTATAAATAAAGTTGAATATCTTTTCATACCCTAACTGACTCCAAATTGATAAATTTTTTTTGATGAATCCTTAGACCATGATATGCTGGAATAGCTGATAGAAATAGTTAGATTTCCATATGGAGGCAAGATATCTGGGAAATGATTAGGCATATAAAAGAAACATCAAACCCATAATTACCCAGGAAAGGCTCTAAAATCTTAAGAAAATACTCTGGTAGAGAGAGGTTTAAAACATCAACAAAGGCCAGTACCCTCCACCACCACCACCACCAACAACAACAAAATGAACACAGCATAGCACCTGAGCATAATATGAAGAATTCTGTTGGAATATTTTGCTCAAAACATAGTCTGATGATGTTGGAGGATTTTTAGTGGAAAGGCAGAGGTTACAAAGCCAACAAGAACTTTGCAAATTAAACTACAGAGACAGAACCTTAAACATGCATAAATTACAACAAACTACTGGCCATGAAAAAAGTTTTATCTTTAAAGTTAGGGTCTTAAAGTCTTGGTTCTAGATGATTGGCTTTGAACAAATAGCTTCCAATCTTGTTCTTAAAGGATCATATGTGACTTTTGCTGCTTTTCTAAAACATTTACTGTACAATGGGTTATTTCTTATTCAGTACCTTTTATATTTTAAAAAATTAGTAGAAATATTATCATTGAATAAAATTGGGAAATTTGATGTTTTACTTTTAATGTTCATTATGATTTTGATGCTTTAGATAGAACTATGTGAGGTTATGTGAACAACCATATATTTAAGTCTACAAAAGTTGTTGAAATCCTACACTAAAACTAGTTATAAGCTTAATGTGAGTTCATTATAAATCATTAGATTTCAACAACATATTAAACTGAAATATGCTAGCATTGTTAAAACTGTTGTATATGAATTTGTTTTCATAAAACTCTAGATAGAAAAATATATGCATGGAAACAAAAGATTTGATTTGAACTTTCTAGAGCAAATTAATACGGAATATGTGATATTTCTGATTATTATCAATGATTATAATATTTATTTTTATATAGTCTATTTTATATATCTTTGGGGATTTGAAATTTAGGATTGAAGAAATGGATTTATATTATTTAAACATCTCTTAGTAATTGGAAATACTGCACAAAGGTTGTCTGCATATACAAAATAAAAGTCCTACAAACATTTGTATAAAATAAAGTATGATTTTTACCCATGAGTTAAAAAATTGGATTTACTATAAAAACACAAAAGCCTGTATTTACATGTTTTTCTCAGATAATAATACAGGGTAATGACAATACCACTTGATCCTCTCACTTACACAGTAAAATTAAGACTTAAATTAATACCAGATAAGCTAATGCTATTAGGAAAATCAAATGTGTTAATGCAAAATAAACCTTGAGATTACTATAACAATACAGCATTTTACACTGATTAGACAATATAGTGTATTATAAAAAAGAAGACAATCTTGAAGATTAGAAAAGAAAGCATGACAAATTAAAAAGCATTAATTCAGCATAGAATTTGATCAACTTAAAATTTAATTGAAAATATGAAAATATAAATGTCATATAGTATTAAATATTGAATAATAGATAGAAAGTTTGTCTAATAACATCAACATAACTTAATCAAATTAGAGCATATATTTAAGTATTTCTAACTGTGTAATAAATCAAAATATAGATAAACTGGTTACAAAATGGAAGTTTTATTTATTTTAGTGTTTATTTTGAGAGAGAGAGAAACAGAGAGTGGCGGGGAGACACAGAAAGAGGGAGACAGAGGATCCAAAGTGGGCACTGAACTAACAGCAGCAAGCCCAATGTGGGTCTGGAACTCACGAAGTGTGAGATCATGACCTGAGCTAAAGTTGGACTCTCAACAGACTGAGCCACCCAGAATGAAAGTCATATATAAAACCTTGGGAATTAATATGTTGGAATTCCCTTATCATCTTGAGGTAGACTAGTAAGTGGGTTCTTGTTTCTACTTCAGTGCTGAATATGACCACCAGGAAAAGACCATTGTCTTAGAGTCTTCACCAAGTTAGGACTTGGAATCATTAAATATTATAATAATAATTTTCTCAAGTTGAAAGAAAACTGGAATAGTTGACTAATGGTCCATCAGATAAACACTTATAGAGTCACAAAGAATGATGATTAATGAGATATCTTAGAAAAATATGTATACTATGCATACATATATAGGTCCATTAAAAAAGCGCAAAGGGAATGTAAATACACCCTAGAGTTGTATTCGGAACTGTCAATATTCACATTAATATTGAATTGTTATCTTCCATTTCTTTCTCACATAAACAAGTGAGTTTGCCATTTTCATTAGGAATGAAGTTATCCAGTTTAAGATAGAAGGTAAAGAAAGTATTAAAAAACAAAAACAAAACTGTAGGAGCACTTTAAAGTTGGATTGAATGAGGCCACATGGGCGGCTCGCTTGGTTAAGCACTGATTGGGCTCAGGTCATGACATCACTATTCGAGAGTTCAAGATCCATGTCTGGCTCTGTATTGACAGCTCAGAGTCTGGAGCCTGCTTCAAATCCTGTGTTTCCCTCTCTCTGTGCCCCTCCCCCACTCATGATCTGTCTCTCTCTCTCTCTCAAAAATAAAAGAAACATCAAAAAAATTTTTTTAAATAATAAAGTTGTATTCAGGGACAGCTGGGTGGCTCTGCTGGTTAAGCGCCCGACTTTTGGTTTTGGCTCAGGTCACGATCTCACAGTTGTGAGATCTAGTCCTATGCTGGGCTCTGTGCTGACAGTGTAAGGCCTACTTGGGATTCTCTCTCTCTTCCCCTTTCCCACTTGTACTCTCTTTTTCTCTCAAAATAAATAAATAAACATTTAAAAAATAAATAAAGTTGAATCAAATTATACATATTTTATCAAAATTATCTATCATCTAAAACTCCTCTCTAGATCTGTCACTGAAATATACTCAGATCAAGTCAATCAATCTATTCTTAGATTCTGTTCTCTAATACAAACATTCAGTGAAAATTAACCAGGGATTTCTGTAAAACAAGTGGATTCCATGTATGGAGCAGGTTAGTACAGACAGAATCATTAACATTTTAATGTTTAATTAAACATTAATTAATAAAAACATTCATGTTTAAAAATTTTTAAGTTAATATTTGTTGAGTCAGAAAAAGAATGCTTCCAAATAGTAACAGAGTCATGGCAAAGTACAGAAAAGCCAACCAAAAGAAGTTGTGAAAATTTGAGCACTAAAAGGAAAATAATAGCTGCATTTAATTAAAATACATTGAGTTGATGTAAATCAATAGAACATATAAAATCAATAGAATATGTAGAAATTAGTTAACACTATAAACAAAAATTGGAAAGTTTTCTCTAACTCGAGGACATTATCAGTTTAATAATCATATTTGTCAAATGAAACCATGCAAATTATCAAAAAATCATTTGAATATAATTTTCATTATCTTTAAGTGTTCCATGAGACTAATAACATGAAAAAAAAAAAAGCAGGAACTCATCAAAGCTAAAAGCCTTTATGGTACATATATATAGTTAGGGACTCTATTAAGTTTTAAAGTCTTCAGAGTTAGGAAAAATTCATTTATATAACTTAATTTGTCTACTGGAGTAGAGATGCATATTTCTAGAAGTAGACAGATGATTAAGGAATAGTTGTAGGTCAAATCCAGCATATATGCTAAGTGATTGCATACTTTTTGGTGTAATGAAATTATTCACACAACCATTAAAACTATGGTTTAGAGTGTCCCATCCAGGTACCACATCTAGCCTAACTCTCCCATAGTATGTATTCTAAATTAATTGGGATGGTAATCAACTTCTTCTTTAATGGGTAAGCATTTTTTAAACTTGAGAAGATTTTGGACTACTCAGAGAAATATTTTTTGAAAATCAAGCCCATAGTATTGATATTATTAGATTAAAAAAGAAGTTTTGCATATTTGTTAATTTATATGCCTGCCATGCATTAAAGATTTTGGCTTTTTATCATGATAGCATTGTAACTTTAATTTGTAAAGTATATTTAGGTAATAAAACAAATTTTATATGAAATGAATACAAAATAAGATTTGCCAGCTGAATGTAAAAGTTTTTACCTTATGGGAGCTTTAGCTCAGAGAGGAAAGTGATTTCCCTGTATAATAATCCACTACAAATTGAAGACTATGATGTAATCTGAAGGTCTTATATGAATCTGCACATCAACTGCTCTCAGGATTTGTATTAGAAACCTGAAAAACACTAAGCTAATTGCCCACTGTAAAAGTAATGCATTCTTTCCAATGTCTTAACAGTAACTGCTGCAGTTACAATAGTTTCTGGAAAGTACTTTAATACAGTAATATATAAATCTGCAGAAGGTATAACTATAAAGAGAAGAAAGGAAGAAGAAATCAATATTATCATAATAAAACAGCAATAGATATTAATAGAAAGTTTCCATCTATCCAAATGTTGTGAGGGGTTCCAAAGGTTTCATCTGTACACTTTGAGATTATTTTGAGTATCAGAAGGAGATGAAGATAGACTTAAGTTATCTGTCTGAAGAAACTGGAATGTGATCTCAGCCTGTAGTATGTAAGAATTCTCGTCTTTCTTTCCTGTGATGTATTTTGGCAAATGATAAAAGATTTCATAAAGGTGTTTTAAAACTAAGTTTAATCCTATGCTTTTAATTTCTACTACAAAAGATTTTTTTGGGTATTTTAGGGTCTATTTTTAACATACGAATTTTTTTGAGTATAACATGTACTCTTTTGGAACAATGGAAGATGGAAAGAAAGGATTCTTGTGGATTTAGAGAGACCTCGTACAGTGGCATTGAGGAAAAAATTGTTATGGACTGAATGTGTTGTCCCCAAATTCATATGTTGAAGGCCTAATGTGATCATATTTGGAGATGGCACCTCTGGGAAGCAGAGTTAATTTGCTTTGGAGATTAAGTGAATTAAATTTGATCCAGATAAATAATAAAATTTATTTGTATAAAGCTGAGAAAATGTATGATCAATCACATATAATTAAATCTCAACCTTTAAAATGTAATTTAATTATTTGTTGAGTTTAATGAAACTGTCTTCCTTACACTGCATTTCACATGTGAGAGCTACTCATATAACGTAAGTAAGAAAAAAGTTACTAACAGATTTGATAAAAAATTGGTTTGATACATTAATTAATACTAAATTCATGTTTCTAAAATAGTTTATCTTTTTTCTAAAGTGACATATACATCAATCGCAATGTGATATGAATTTCTTCTGAAGAATCAACTTTTACATTTTGTTCAAATATTATTTCTTATTTTATACTATAAATTTATTACTTCATACCCTTTCTATTTTATATCTGCCTGAACCAAGAATGATGTATACCTCACATATTTTCGTAAATGTGGTTCTATAAGTTTTTATTTATTTTCAGTTGCACACCTTGGCAACTGGCACCACCTTGATATTTCTCATCTTAAAGTTTCATAAGAGAAAGGACAGTCATTTCTCCTACGTATCACTCAGAATGACTTTATACATAAGTTTTTGAGGTTTTGAGCCAGGTCACATCACATGGCACAAATCAGACTGTAGATGATCTTCCACTGGAGATGTCCACCCTAGTTGAGGACAAGGTGATTAGATTCCACATAAGTATAAAGAATTACCAACTGCATCTCTCTGGAAAGGAGTCATTCATGTGGAAATTTCATTTAAAAAGGCTGAGTAATAGGGGCAACTGGCTGACTCAGTTGGTAGAGCATGCAATTCTTGATCTTGGGGTCATGCGTTTGAGCCCCACATTGGGTGTAGAGATTACTAAAGAAAATAAAAAGATGTTGAGGAATGACAAACCTGCTGAACATCATAAACCTTTTTCAGAACGCATGTGTATTCTCTCACACACATAACAGTAATGCTATACATGGAAAAGTATAGTCTCTCAATGAGAGGCATAATCACTCCATTGTATGTACACTCCACTGGGCAGCCTGGATTAGGGAATTCTGTCACCACTGAATTCAGTCACCACTGAATATGATGAAAATCTACTGGTACTAAGAAGCATACTGTAGGGGCCCCTGAGTGGCTCAGTAGGTGAAGTGTCTGACTCTTCATTCCAGCTCAGGTCATGATCTCGCAGTTCATGGATTCGAGCCTCATGTTGGACTCCACATTGACAGTGCAGAGCCTGCTTGGGATTCTCTCTCTCTCTCTCTCTGCCATTCTCAAAATAAATAAGCATTCAAATCTTTAAAAAAAAAAAAAAAAAGCATACTATAAGTGGTAAAATTTTCAGGAGAGCGCTTCAGGAAATTAACATCAGCCTCTGCATCTGACTATAAGAGAGAACCCAACTGCTTTATTTTATCTATATCTCATTGAGATTAATGGCTGTACCTCCATGTAGTCATGCCAAACAACCAGTGGGAGATAACGAATCTAGAGCTCAGTGTGTAAGTCTAACTCATTGTACAGGTATTGTATCTGGTGCCTTGGAGCTCCATAGTAAAATCACCTAAAGATACAGTGTAAATAGAAGAGAGGAGAAAAGCAAAGTGCAACATCAATAGTGTGCTTATGACGTGGAGAAGGGAGTTTTCTCTGGATCCTGTTATGGAATGTGTTCATCTGGTATATCTCTGATCTTATGATTTCATTATATTTCTACTTTTCTGAGTCTCTGACATCCTGCCAAGTAAGTTTGACATCTGGACTTCATTCAAGAAGTCACCACAGGAAAGTATGGGGGCCAGCTCAGATTTCTTTCCAGGGCTAAATCCCAAGTCATTGAAGATTGCTCCTGTGTCAGTCCCACATTTTTATACCCTCACGCTTCTAGTACAACACCTTGAAATCAGCTCCTTCAGGGATTCCCTTTATCCTGCAAATACAGGTTAACCAGATTCTGCAATTCATAGAGTGAATAAAGTATTTCCTTCCTAAGCAAAGTTTATTTTTCTCTGCAAGGACTAATTTGAGACGAGGCTCTAAGTCAGCAATTTAGAGGCAATGAGGGGTAAACAATGAGCTGATATGGTAAGATTCCTTGTGCCCATCTTCAGTAGTAATCAGAGAAAGGAAAAATTTAAGCCGCAATGAGATACCACTAGCTGGCAAAACTTAAAAAGGCTGAGAGAATGAAGTGTCTCAAAAGATATAGATCAAAGAGATGGACAAAGAGTGAATGTTAAAAAGCCTTTGGAAAATAGGCATTACCAAGTAAATTCAAACATGTGCAGACATAATGACTCAATATTTCTGCTCCTAGGTATATAGCTTAAAGGAAACCATCTGCATATGTGCCAGAATACACGGACAAGGAAGTTCATGGCACTCATAATGGCCCCAAATTGGAAACAAAGCAAATGTCTCTGTACAATAAATAAATGAGTGCATTATTTTAATGAAATAAAAATATGCAAGATGTACGAAAACGAAAAAGAATAACTACATTCCAGTTCTATAATCTTCTTCAAAGTAATCTTGCTAAAGAAGGAAATCACAAATAGTAAACTATGAAGAAAAACAAGGGCATGGTAACTGAAAGTTCAGGAATCTCTCGTAAGAAAGAAGAATTTTACTGGGAAGAGAGACACAATGCAAGGAATAGAAGTTTCTAGGATTCTGGATGCCCCATTTGGTAAGGGCTGGTTCTCCTCAGTCAGACTGAGATTTTATGTATTAACCTAAGTCTGAAAGCCTTATTAGAGGTACAGAGAGAAGTATGTCTTTTCTGTAATGTAAATATAGTTCATTATATTAATAAAATACATCAATTATTGAGATTATTATCACCAAGACATCTTTAAAACACTTAACACCCACAATTATTGTATCCATTCGTCACTCATCTCAGTTGTTTAGAGACTGTCCAGTTTTAGTGCTGAAAGTTCTGGTCCCAGGAAATTCCCCAGATCTGAGCAAACTGAAGAAGACAGTTCAGCATTGGAATTATATTGTTTATACCTATCAAGACTCTTATGGACTTACCAAATCTCTCTGCAGGGAAAGCATACCAGATTTCCCCGCTGTGGAAGATGGGTTGAGCCATAGGAGAGGTTCTAGTATTAACTAGAGTAAAGAGTTAAGAGGGGCTCCTGGGTGGCTCAGTCAGTTAGGAGTCCAACTCTTGATGTTGGCTCAGGTCATAATCCTAGGGTCATCGGATCAAGCCCTGAGTCCACACTGAGTGTGGAGCCTGCTTAAGATTCTCTCCCTCTCTCCTTGCCTCTTTCCCCGACTCTCTCTCTCTCCCTCTCTCTCTCTCTCTCAAACAAATAAAATCAAATAAAATAGTTACAAAGATTAAACACTCTCAGAGATTTAATAGATTTTAGGAATTAAGTCATCAAGTTTCTGGTTATTCATTCTTCTCTGATAAATTTTATAAAATCATTCTAATGAAAAGTTTTGCATTGTAGTAAGTTTAGCTATATTCTTCCTTTTAGTAACTATGAAAAACAGCTAATCTTTTAAATTTTGAACATAGCAGTCAGGTAAGTATAATCTGTCTCTGCAGTGGGGGGATGAATCAGCAGGAACGAGTGTCTGAAAGCCTGAGAGCTCAGGGCCATAGCAGTGTTGTGACGGTAATTTTTAGGTACAGCTTCAACACTACTACGGGTGGGTCAACTGCTGTCGCGTACGTATGCAAAAAAAAAAAAAAAGCCACAAAAAAATGCATTGTTTAGTAGCACTATTAGAAGATCTCAAACCTTTCACCAAAATAGAACAAATACATTCAAATACACATAACAAAGGCAAAAAAGAGAGATGACAATGATCAGATTAACACAATGTATTTGATAAATATGTAAAGAGTTTTCGATTCACGGACACTGAATATACAAATTAACATTCAAACATATAAAACAATATATATTTTAATTCAAACTATTTAACTTTTTGGGGTGCCTGGGTGACTCAGTCGGTTAAGCACCCAACCTTTGGTTTCGGTTCAAGTTTCACATGAGAATCCACGTTGCGATTCTCTCTCTCCTTCTCTCTTATCTTCACTCTCTCTGTCCCTGCCTTATTCTTATTCATATTCCCTCTCTTTTTTTTCAAAATAAATAAATAAAAAAATTTTTTAAAGTGTATAAAAAGGGCACCTGGTGGCTCATTCTGTTACAGGTCTGATTCTTGATCTCCGTTCAAGTCTTGATCTCAGGGTCATGAGTTCAAGCCCAAATCACTGGGTGTTGGGTGTGAAGCCTACTTAAAAATAAATACAATGTTTTTTTGGGGGCGCCTGGGTGGCTTAGTTGGTTAAGCGCCCGACTTTCGCTTAGGTCATGATCTCGCGGTTCGCGGGTTCGAGCCCCGCGTCGGGCTCTGTGGTGACTGCCAGCTCAGAGCCTGGAGCCTGTTTCAGTCTGTGACTCCCTCTCTCTCTGACCCTCCCCTGCTCACGCTGTCTCTCTCTCTCTCTCTCCTAGAAATAAATAAAACATTAAAAAAAAAAAAAAGATGAGGAAAAAAAATAAATACAATGCAATACAATAAATATATAAAAGCTTATAATATAGATTGTAAAATTAAGTAATCTAGCTTTTAATGTGAATGAAAATACACCTAGTAAAACATGCATTTCTTTTTTTTTAATTTTTTTTTTTAATTTATTTCTAGGAGACAGAGAGAGAGAGAGAGAGACAGCGTGAGCAGGGGAGGGTCAGAGAGAGAGGGAGTCACAGACTGAAACAGCCTCCAGGCTCTGAGCTGGCAGTCAGCACAGAGCCCGACGCGGGGCTCGAACCCACGAACCGCGAAATCATGACCTAAGCGAAAGTCGGACGCCCAACCGACTAAGCCACCCAGGCGCCCCTAAAATATGCATTTCTTTGTATTAACAGTGATGAACCGTTTCCTCTTTGATTAAACTTTTCAATATTGTGAAGAATCCTAAACAGAAAATACTCCAAGCTAAGCTGTTTAAAAGCATGTGCTTTCATGGAATAATTAATTATTATTAACCATAATATTTTATTATTGATTTTAGAATGTGAACCAATGAGCAGGATAATGTTATGAGACCAAGTTTAAATGTCACCCATCTGCACTCTGCCTCCTAGACATACCAACAGGCTCACCTACTTTCTGTTCTACTGGATTCCATTCATTCCGGCCTCCTCAAGGTTTTTATACCTGAAACTATTATCTTTTCCTTCTTTTTTCTCTTGTATCAAGTTTTTTTTTCTGCACGTTCCTTAAGTAATTCCTAATAATACTTGAGAATCTGTATGATCTCCTAGTCATAACAAGTATACTACTAAACACATAAAGAAAAAATAGCAAAATAAAATAAAATAACATATGAATAATGCCCCCCGATCTTTAAGAGACTGTAAATTGGTATATATTGATGATGAAAAATGAAATCATTCCTCAAATTAATTATATTTTCCTTTTCATAAAGTCAACTACAGTTGTTTTTATTAAGTAGATTTAGTCAAGACCTTTCAGCCTGTGTTGAAGGGAAATTATTAACATATATTAATCCTCTAGATGATCCTACTTTTGTTTAGGAATCTGTTCCTTAGCATTCTACAAAAATAGAAAGAGAGAGAGAGAGAAGATATCTTTTGTTTCCTCCAAAAAGAAAAAAAACCTTGTAACTGAATTTCAATTTAGGTCCAATTCTGCACTAGAAAATGTAATTAAATAGAATACTCAGTCGCACACTACCTGACATGTTAACCTCAGCAGATTACAGTAACAATTTCTTATTTGCCCTTAGTCATTAAATAACAACTATAGCTCTGTAGTATAGAGACATTGCTACTGGCAGTGCTATCTGAACAGTTCATTGCTATATGAACAAGATACAGGTGATATTTGAATTCTGCTGGTCAATAAAGGAAAGTAAAGGGAACATGAAAATGTGGCTGGCTTTTCCACATGGTAGTTAAAAAAATTATCATATTTTGATTAACTAATATAGCTTGGTCTGCCCGTTCTATTCTATTCTATTCTATTCTATTCTATTCTGTTCCATTCCATTCCATTCCATTCCCCCCCAATTCTATTAAATTCTAAAATATCCTAATTAAATTATATTCATCCTATTCAAATTAAATTATATTGCTTTGTGTTGAACTTCTTTCTGTACATAAATTGCAACATTGTAATTATTGGGTGGGTAGCAGTACTATGGCTATAAGAGTACTTTTGTGGGGCGCCTGGGTGGCTCAGTCGGTAAAGCGTCCGACTTCGGCTCAGGTCATGATCTCACGGTTCGTGGGTTCGAGCCCCACGTCCGGCTTTGTGCTGACAGCTCAGAGCCTGGAGCCTGTTTTAGATTCTGTTTCCCTCTCTCTCTGACCCTCTCCTACTCACACTGTCTGTCTCTCTCTCTCTCAGAAATAAATAAAACATTTAAAAAATAATAATAAAATAAATAAATAATGAAAAAATTAAAAAAACTTTAAAAAAAGTAATAAAAATTAAAAAAAATTTAAAAAATAAAAAAAGAGTGCTTTTGTGCTTAAAATTCTCCTAGATTGACCTGAACACAAAAAAGTCCATGGCTGTTTGCATTTAACAAACAAAAGAACGAGTGATAAGGGACCAATTACTAATTTTATTAAACAATTTTCCGCATGTTTCAGTCATTCATAATTTTTTTAAGTAGGCTCCATGCCCAGTGTGGGGCCCAAAGTGGGGCTTGAACTCACAACCCTGAGATCAACACCTGAACCGCAATCAAGTGTCAGACACTTTACCAACTGAGTCACCCAGGTGCCCCTTAGTCATCCATAATTTTAAAAAAATACCCTATGGAATATAACACAGAAGGGAAAATATCTGTTTTACAGCACTGAATTTGAATTCTTGCTGAAACATATCAGGAAGTCACTAATAGTTCATCTTTAAATTTTTGGGTTTATGAATAAATGACCATAAAATCTGACCTTTGAAACCCAAACTGTTTTTATAGTGGAAACTTAGAAGTGGAGTTTACTCTTCAAAGCATTCAGGTATTTGTTTACATCTTGGGTGTGCCTGTTACATGTGGTACAATGTTAAACAAACTCATGGAGTGTTGTTTTATTCAATTACAAAAAATGTCTGTAAAGTGCTTAGCTGTATACTTGGCGAACATTATTATTAATAATTATACCATTGATATTTGCAAGCAACTCAGAATATTAGAAAAACCATTATGTAGTGACAGTGAAAAGGCTGTTTAGATCTGTTTTCCCTTTGAAGCAAGAAAGATCTAAAGTATTCTACATTATCTGTTTCATTTTTTCCTTGTTTTTTTCAACTGAGTAAAATCAACTGATAAAGCAAAATAAAATAGTCTCCAAAAAAGAGTATTTAGTTTCATATGTTAAGAATAATTATTTGCAAAAGAAAATTAACTACTCTTTTTAAAATTTTTAGGGGTGCCTAGGTGGCTCAGTAGGTTAAGCATCTGACCTCAGCTCAGGTCATGATTTCACAGGTTGTGAATTCGAGCCCACATCAGGCTCTGTGCCGACAGCTCAGAGCCTGGAGCCGCCTTCAGGTTCTGTGTCTCCCTCTCTCTCTGCTCCTTCCCCACTCATGCTCTGTCTCTGTCTCTGTCTCTCTCAAAAATAAACATTAAAAAAATAAAAACAATAAAATTTGACTTTTAGTGAAAATATAAATATTTTGTAAAATTAAAAATTAAAATATCATTGCACTTCTACTTATTCATAACATGGACGAAAATCAAGGTAAAATCATCATCAGGGTTTAAAGTTTAAATCTTATTTATAAACACCAGGCCAATGGGCAATTAAGATGTACTTATTAAGTGGCTCTATTAAGATGAATTATCCTAATATGTTCTTAAATTAGCTCAAAATTTACATAATAAGCAATAATTATAAATATGAAGGGTCCTATCTACTCTTTCATTACCAATACCTCCTTTGCATATATCAACTGAGGTTAAGGAGGGCAAATTCAGAATATAATAATCATACAAATTGTCTCCTTGGCAAGCTGATCTCTTCTAATAAAGTACAAAGGTACAGACACAAATCTGCTTTTAGAACAAATAATTACTTCCTTTATGCTTTTATTTTAATATTAAGCTTTTTTTCTAAAGAGTTTAGGAAATGCCTAAGGACAGAATCCAGCATCATAATTAAATTTATCTAACAAACCCCACGCAAAGCCCACATTTTCATCATAAATTATAACCCCCAGGAAATAAATCTCTACTGTACATTTTAATTTTGTTAATAATTAAATAAAGCCATTCTAATAAGTGGCTAATCACCTTGCATTGAATTGTAACAAGAAACAGTAAATATAAAAAGGTGTGTAGGCTTTATACACATTCTTTATGCTGAGTCCCACTCATAAAGGGAGAGGGAGAACAATGAGGAAGGAAAGAAAGAGAAAATGAGAGAAAGAAAGTAAGCTTCCCTTATGTTTTGGCAGTCAAGAATCAAATATGTAAGACAGAGAAAGACAAAAGCCATATGATCTCACTTATATGTGAAATCTTAATCAAGTACACTACCAAACTCATAGATCAGAGAACAGCTTGGTGGTTGCCAGATGAGGGGATGGGAGTGGGTGAAGGGGTCAAAGGGTACAAACTTCCAGTTGCAAAGTAAATAAGTCCTGGGGATGTAATGTACAAGATGATGAGTACTGTTAACAATAGTGTATTGTATATTTAAAAGTTGCTAAGAGAGTAGATCTTAAGGTTCTCATCAAAAGAAAAAATTAGAACTATATATGCTGATGGATACTAACTAAACTTACCATGGTGATCCTTTTGCAATGTATCAGATCATTATGTTGTACCTCTGAAAATAATATAATGCTCTATGTCAATTATATCTCAATAGAAATAATTTTTAAAAAGTCAAAGTTGGTAAAAATTAAAGAAAGGAAAAGAAGTGATTTAGCCATTTTTATGACATTTCCAGGACTAAATTAAAAATGGTCTTGTAGTTCCAGGTTAGGAAGGAGATGATTATTCTGCCTCATGACAAGATTCAAAACTTTAGGCTACCATCTAACAAGTTGAATCATGAATTTAAATAGTCCCAAAGTATATAATTCCCAGCACATTACATTGTATTTGACATATGAAGATAATATTTATATTTTCATGTATACAATGTAGTATGATGACACAGTGATATTGATAATAATAATCATCCATTTAAAAAATACATGAATAAGTACTTCTTTAACAGGCAGTAATTTTTTGATGTCCCCTTTTCATTTAAAATCTGTGCTAACACCTGATTTCCATAACAGAATTTTATGCCAGCATCTTTCACTAATCCTGTGTCAAACATCCCTGGAATGAAAAACCTTTCATCATACTCCACATTACACTTGAAATGCAACTTTTATTTCTATGATTAGAAGCCTCCAAGTTTAAAAGAAGTTATGTAAATTGAGTTTTCATTTCAATTATTAATAGTAAGTGATTAATAAAAGAAACTACATAAAATGCTATAAATTTTGCTAATGACTAATCATTGGAAATGTTTTTCTTAATGACAGGATAAACCTAATACCTATTGCTAGAATGAAGCCCAAGTATGTAATAAATTTTATAGCAATATATTTTTTAGATGCCAGTACTGAGAAAACGTGTTTATGTAAGTGAGAATGGAAGGTGTTTCATTATAATATATCATTCATGATTTAAATGCCTTTGGAGTTATAGGTTAGAAATCACAGTGATCGATCATTACAAGTTAATTTTTATTAATTTATTTTCTGACAATTCCATTTGCCAGTCCTTTCAATTTTGTGGAGGCAAAGAAATGTAAAAAGATTTCTTCCACGTTATTAAAGTTAATCACATTTTTAGTTTCTTGGAAGTATACTATACCTGTTAATTTTCCCCTTAGAAGGAACTTTGTTTAAAATATTTGGATAGTTTGGAAACTCAAATTGTGTTTAATCTCAATACACAAATATAAATATACATAAATGAATTTGTATCATATGATTTAAACATATTTTCAGGAAAGCTTTGAAGTTGCACACTTAGCTCACTTAATATCAAATATATCTACCACGTAAACTAATTGGCAAACCTAGTCCTCATTGTCTAACCGAGAAGGCAAATTAGAATTGCTTTCTATCATGAAAAGACTGAATACATTTTTCAATTTAAATATTTATATTAATACAGACTCCTAAGACCACTGGTTCTCTTTTAGTTTCCATTTAAGAAGAGAGAAAATTTAGTCTCTCTCTAAAGATAGAAAATAGGTCTTATTAAAATGAAAAAGAGTTGGAATTATCCCTTTATTTGGTGCTTTGGGGATTTTTACACACATAAAAATGCAGCATAACAAGACTCAGGGTGTCCAGGAGGTACGTATATACTTCGCACATAGATTGAGAGGGAGCAACTTGGAAGGGTGAGGGGAGAGAGAAAACCAGAGAGAAGGACTTCATGTGGAAACAGGATCTCAGGTGTCCAAGCCCATGCACGCTTTAGGCACTTTTGTATACCTTCCAAGTGCATGAATACTTAAGGTCAAAGCCAATGGGAAAAGAAAGAGGCTTAGCTTATTTCCCACCACGTAATTGTGAACACTGTCAAGATCCAAGAGGTGTTTGAAATGGAAAAGAGGCAGAGATTTCAGGTAGAGTAGGGAAGTTAAAAGAACCAGAGAACCAAATAACGTGAGTGGAGGTTGTGATGTGAGAGAGGAAGAGAGTTTCTTGGGAGGACACACTCTGCCTGAGGGCAAGGCTTGTGTTGATGTTCCCAAATTCTGGACAGGAAGGCTCCAAATTCACACATATTCCATTAGAATGAATTAGCTCCTCTCTTGTATTTGAGTGATGCTTTCCAGAAACATTACCCTCACTAGTAGGGAGGAATATCCCTATATTGCCCTCGAGGGAAGGAATGCTTGAGTCCTTTGTACGTTTACGATTTCCATTCCCGCTGCCTGACTTCACTGAAATGATCAACAAATCCTGGTACTTGCTGGAATAATGTAAAGAATGCCATCACAGAAATTTTCAAATAAATTGATGTACAGATGATTTTTTTTTTTGCTTAAGCAAGATCATTTTAGAAAGAATGAGGAAGTTATGGTTGTTTAAAATCTAGATATAAATTCAAACCAAAGGGATATTATGTTCTTTCGCTAGTAGCCCTTGACTCCAAGCTAAAATGTACTGAATGACTTTTGCCCTGCAGATGTTCATGTGAGTCCTGAAGGGGTTGACTGATTTTAATGTGTAAATTAGTATCTAGATTGAATGGTAATCAGAGACCTATGAATAGATAATTGAGAACCTTGAAAATTAATTTGATTAAAAGGATAAAAAGATAAAAATATGCAATACCTCAAATTTATTGCTAATCAGTGGGGTTTTGTAGTGGTTTGAATTGTTCTATAGTAATAATTTATGACTTTCTACAAGTTCTTCTTTAAAAAAGTGGTATTCACTTAATGTGACTAAATAGACCAGGAATGCAATTTGTCGTCATGAAATAGAATAATATTCTCTGTCGCACATAGGAGAGGAATCCAGACTTTGGCTTATTATTTATCATCTATGGAACCACAAGGAAAAGAATTGGAGTTACTTTTTCACAGACAACATCCTCATTATTTCAGTCATTTTACAAAAGCATGTTCATATTCAAAAGAAATGTGGTCAGCATTCATCATATTTCAAATAAAATAATGGGGTCATATTAGGTGTTTTAAGGGGGCATTTTTGATACAAGAAAAATATTATAGCAATTTTAGTAGTAAATTACCACACATCTTTCAGTTTTAAAAAACAGTTATTTAAGGATTTAAATGTTATATGTTATGATTTTCAGCATCTACATTTTTAATGTTTTCTTATAATGTTGGCATAGATTTTGATAGAGAATATGAAAAATTCAAATACTTTTCTACAAAAAGTCTGTGAGTGACAATACTGTACATATTTAGTTTTTATTAAATATGATTTATTAAATTTTTCTATAGCAACACCCTTAATATGTTCTTTAGAATTCTAGAAAGAAAGCAAGACATTGCTTTTTTATTAATGAAATAAGACTTTGTGGTAATAGTAATCTCATATGAAACCACTCAAATTTTAATCAATACATGAAGAATAATAGCAAAATGAAATTATAGTAATTCTTTTTTTGGACTTCCAGCATATAGTACCAAAATTTTATATTCATTTTCATTAATTAGGCATAACCTATAAAACAATCTAAGGAAAATGATTAATCAGAAACTCAAGTTGTGTGTTAATTATGATCCATTGAAACATTTTATATCACAGCATAAGCTTTTTATATTATCTTCAGCTTGCAAAGCTAATGTTAATTACTGTATGGATTAATAGCTGTCAAGTGTGTCCTACTTTCAGGATAAATGAATATAAATTAGCTTCATATTTTGGCAATAAATAGGGTACATCACTTTCGGAATTCTTTTAACTCTTCTATGCACATATCCTCATAGAATTTAGAGTAGTGGTTATATATTTCTCTGAACATAAAATTGTTCTTAATTCTGAAGCAAGAATAACCTTGGTTCTGTGTCTTCCTCTAATTGAGATTGCTGATTGAGCAGACAGCAGGATATCAGGCCACCAAGGAGATCGTGCTGTGGAGAATGAACCAGGCCTAAGGCAATGACCCTGAGCTGCCACCATTAAAAACCCTTTATGTAATTTTCCCCTAAAACACTGTTTTGCTTGTTAAAAATGAATTGGTATTAAAACATTTTATTTTTCCCATTAGTCATTCAAGGTTTCAAAACTAAGTTCATTTCATTTAAGATAAAACCAAATAAACTTGAAATTTTTAAAACAGTTTATCAGTCTTATTATGAATAAATGTTAAGCATTTATCTCTCTCTTTCTTAATATATTGAAAATAGTTCATGGATCCTCCAGCACTTAATTTGTGTTCTCTACAAATCAGACAGCCTATAGTTTCTTTCCTGTAGATTATGGTTCTCATTTTACACCATTAGAGTCTTGCAACAACAATCCTAGTGTTTGTTTCTTGGATTCCATTGTCTCTTTACCCTCATTTATCCCATAGTTCACTGCCAGAGTGGTAATAATATTTTAAACAAAATGAGAACTATTTCATGCAATGTCATCTTTTTCCTTACCTATTCAGTATTACCAGTAAACAAATAAAACCTAGAAAACTGAAGAGATACTGCTAACGCCAAACAATGGAAGGTTACCTTCAACCATGGTTATATTCCAAGACATTAGACCAACAAGATGGAAGCCCAGAAAGACATTGCTTGTTGGGGCTCAGCACTCTATTCCACTATCCAGCTTTCCTCTATGAAGGCTTGTCTTGCTCCAGTTTTTGACACTAGCCATTTATGGCCAACTTCATAAATATAAAAATCCCAGTTAGAATATGTCCCTAGCCATTGACCTCAAGAAGATCATGAAATCAGAGCACAGCATCATAAATCTAATATTTGAAGACAAGAACCCAAATTACTGTAGCAATTGAGTTGTTTTGCTAATGAATACTTTGACCCTGTATTAGATTCCCATAATGATGTGCCGTAGCAAATGACCAGAGTAGGTGGCTTAAAAGAGAAATGTAATCTCTCTCAGTTGTGGAGGTTAAATATCTCAAATCAAGACGTCAGCATGGCCCAGCTTCCTCCAAAGCCTCTAGGAGAGTATCTTTCCTTGCTTCGTTCAGCTTTTATTTAGCCCCAGGTGTTTCCTTTCTTATGGATGCTTTTCACTCCAGTCTCTGCCTCTATCTTCACCTGATAGTCTCCCCGTGTGTCTGTATCCAAATGTCCCTCTTATAAAAATACCAGTTAGGGGCAACAGCGTGGCTCAATCAATTAAGCATCCAATTGTGGATTCTGGCTTAGGTCATGATCTCATGGTTCATGAGATATGGTGAGATCCTATGCTGATAGCACACAGCCTGCTTGGGATTTTCTATCTCCCTCTCTCTCTCTCTGCTTCTCTCCTCCTTGCATGTGCACACTCTCTCTCACTCATAATAAATAAATAAACTTTTTAAAAAGCATATACCAGTCATAGGGGCACCTGGTGGCTCAGTCAGTTAAGCATCTGACTTCGGCTCAGGTCATGATCTCAGGGGTTGTGAGTTAAAGCACCATTATCAGGCTCTGTGCTGACCACTCAGAGCCTGGAGCCTGCTTCAGATTCTGTGTCTCCCTCCTTTTCTCTGCCCCTCCCCTGCTCACACTCAGTCTTTCTCTCTCTCTCTCTCTCTCTCTCTCTCTCAAAAATAAATAAAAACATTAAGAAAAATTAAAAAAATTAAAAATCAAAAATCAAAATACCAGTTATATTGAATTAGCACCCATACCAACAACCTCATATTAATTCAAGTATGTCTCCAAAGACCCTATTTCCAAATAAGGTCAAATTCACAAATACCAGGGTTCAGATTGCAATATATCTATTTTAGGGGGATATGATTCTATCCATAAAAGACCCTATTTTTGGAAAAGCAACTTCAGAGAAACCCCGTCTATAGTTTTAGGAGATAAACAATTCTGGATGATGGGCTACAAAATACAACCACTGGAATAAATTTCTCCTGGGTTAGATAAACATTTATTTATTGTTACTTAAGCCCTACTTATCCTTTTCATTTATGACATAGTCATGTATGTTCATAATACACTTACAGAGGAGTTTTCAGAAACTTACCCTTTTACTTTGCGATGGGCTACTCTATTATATATATAATATATGTAATATATATAATAATCATACATCCTACTATAACTAAAAAAGAAGTCAAATAATGAATGATCTTGAAAGCATCATATCTGGAGAAAGATCTGAGGAATCGGGCAGTTAAAAAATAAAGTCATTTGGTAACTGTCTTTGGAAAGATTTTGTGTGGGGGAGGATTTGAGAAGGGATTAGAGTAACTTTGCTCATCTTCAGGAGGCATAAATAGCAAGGAAGGGTCAAGGGTATGAGGAGACAAATTTCAGTACAGTGTCAAGAATGATGCATTTTATGATAGCCAGGCTCAAAATCAAATATGTATGACAGTAATCTTATTAGAAGAAGTCTTCAGATGTGGATTATCCCTTCCATTAGATAAAAAAAAAATTAATAAGCACGGACTATGTGACAAGATCCAGGGATGTGGCCAACACCAGACCTGAGGATGTAAGTTTTGCTTGGGTGCACTGGGCTGGACCTGGTTCCCTAAAGAGTCCTCTCATCTCCAGGATTATGGCTGTGATATACTACTAAACCTTAAAGGACAGGCCTAGCATGTATTGGAATTGTAACTTAAATAAACACAGAATGATTCAGATTATAAAATATAATACAGTACAGAGAAATTGTCATGGTATATGAAGCCATCTTCTGATCAGATATATCTGCTCTTTGCTGAGGACCAAAGACATGGTTATTTTTTTTCCTACCATAGCCTCAGCTTCATTGAGTCCTGATGAAGATAAAGTATTGTAAGATGTAAAGTACTGTCTCTCCAGCCTAAAGAGGAGCATACATAGTAACACATCCAGTCATAGGAGATGAACTAATTATTTCTAACTTAATTACCAAAATTCTTGTGCAGTTTATGTTGGTATCAATTTAGCTCTGAAAAGCAAATATGTATATAGAATGCAAATCACAATAATCAGTAAGCTAAATTGTTTGTAATAAATGTAGATATTTTACATTTTCTTCTGGCTCATCAGAAATGATTGGAGAATACAAACTATCTCATTGGAATTAATGCAGGTTCTCCACTGCCATTAGTATTTTCCAGTATTAATTTACTCTTTTACGAACTGAAATCATAAGGCATTAAAATGGAAAAGCAGTGTTCTTTAAAGATGTAATTATCCACTACAGCACATTAACACTTTCACGCTTAGGATTCATAATTAAAGACCAGGAGAATCACCTAAGGTTTCCACAACCACCTGCCAATCTGGCCTTATTGTTGAAGGATATGGATAAATAGAGACTTTACCTCATTTTTACTTTGGTGAAAACATAGCTCAGTATAACTGATTAACTTCAGTTAGCTACAGTGATGAAGAAAAAAAGTGAGAAAATGCAGATAACAAGTTTCTGAAATGAAAGTGATATCATCACTGAAGACTGACGTTCAAAAGATGATAATGAAACATTGCAAAATATTTTCTACCGATAAAGTTGACAACTCAGATGAAATGACCAGTACTTTGAAATGCACAAACTATTAACAATTCCTCAAGAAGAGATACCCTGCATAATCCTGTACCTATTACTGAAATTCTATTCATAGTTAAAAACTTTCAAAGAAAACTCCAGATCCAGAGAGTTTTACTTGTAGGTAAGTTATATCGAAACCTTAAGGAATAAATAATACCAATTCTACGCATACTGTTCAAGAATATAGAAAAGCAGAGAATGCTTCCCAATTCACCTTATGAGGCCAGTATCACCCAGATACCAAAAGTAGACAAAACATAAGAAAATCACACTATCCTTCATGAATAAAGATGTAAAACTCTTCAAAATATTAACAGACAGGATCCAACAGTACATGAAAATGATAATACATCAATACCAAGTGGGGTTTATCTAAAAAATATAAACCTGGCTTGATGTTTAAAAACTCTTCAATATAATTCAACACACCAACTAACTGAGTATAGGTGGAGGGGGCATTTGACAATATTATTATTTGCACAAAAAAACCCATATTTAACGAAATTGAACATCCACTTATGCCAAAAACTCTCAGTGGATAAAAATGGATGGGAAGGTCCTCAAACTGGTTACGAGCATGTACTGAAAACTACAGCTAATACCGTATTCCATTTAATGGTAACAGAATGAATGCTTTTCCCATAAGATAAAGACCAAGGCAAAGATGTTCACTGTTACCACACTTATTGAATATCTTAATGAAGTACCTGGCCAGGAGAATAATGCAAGAAAAATAAATAAAACATGTAACAGGCAAATGTCAGAAACAAAAAATGGATTGCTCCTACTTTCAAATAGGCATTATTGCTTATATAGAAAATCCCAAGCATTGCTGGAAACAATGTTAACAGGAACAATTCTCAGGAAAGATGGAAAAATATGATCATGTATGATTTAATAAACAGTTTTAAAATAGATAATAATGGTCAGAATTAAAAGGACAACTTTACAAATCCTAATTCAAAGTAGGAGAAGGTTACAGCCGCTACTGAGACTTGTTAGGCAGCAACCTTAAAAAAAGAGTAATGATTTAGAAATGTTGAATAATAATATCAAGAAGTATCATCTTAATAGATAAACAAGTTTTATACTTACCTATTAGAAATATACATTTTTTAAGAATACCTTAAATACTTTTCAAAATTTGCCACCGGACAAGGCACAGAGTAAATTTTAATAAATGTGAAAAAATTAGTTTCATGTGCTCCATAAACCTTTAACCACAATGCAAATCAATTAAGAATTAGAGAATTTAAGAATTAGAGATTCTTTTTTTTTAATTTTTAAAAATGTGTTATTTATTTAAAAAAAATTTTTTTTTTACAAATAGTTTATTGTCAAATTA